>NW_026869181.1:166713-258185 GCF_020745735.1 Hemiscyllium ocellatum | reverse complement strand
CCTCACAGCATGTAGGACTGTGTACCCCACCCAGTGCATTCATCTGTAACCCAGGAGCAGTTACCCTCCCAGCGTGTAGGACTGTGTACCCACCCCAGTGCATTGATCTGTAACCAGGAGCAGTTACCGTCCCAGCATGTAGGAATGTGTACCCCACCCCAGTGCATTGATCTGTAACCCAGGAGCAGTAACCCTCACAGCATGTAGGACTGTGTACCCCACCCCAGTGCATTATCTGTAACCCAGGAGCAGTTACCCTCCCAGCGTGTAGGACTGTGTAACCCACCCCTGTGCATTGATCAGTAACCAGGAGCAGTTACCCTCCCAGCATGTAGGACTGTGTACCCCACCCAGTGCATTGATCTGCAATCCAGGAGCAGTTATCCTCCCAGCATGTAGGACTATGTATACCCCCGCAGTGAATTGACCTGTAACCCAGGAGCAGTTACACTCCCAGCATGTAGGGCTGTGTACCCCACCCCAGTGCATTGCTCAGTAACACTGTGTTAGATCCCTGCCCAGTGTGGGGAAACATTCAGCCCATGCTAGAAGTGACAGGACGTACAGCTCACACCCATTTCTAGCTGCATATCTCCATTGTGCCATGACAAGGGGCTGCTGTTGGTGTGAACATCACTGACATAGAGAGACAGAGATGGAGGGGGAATCAGTTTAAGTATCAACACATGGACGGGGTTTGGGCTATAGACAGAGAGGGGGGCGACTGAGAGACAGTGTCATGGAGGATGTGTTCCCAGGTTTCAGAATGCTGAAACGTAGACACTTCGAGAGCCTCCTCTAACATCAGCCATCTTGCCAGGAAAGATGGGAAAAAGGGAGATCGGAGTGAGATGAATTGATGGAGAGTTTTGGATGAGCATTTGTAAATGCGAATAGTTTCCACAGATTCTATGACTCAATGGGCTGATTCTAATAATAATTTGCCTCAGTGTCGTTTTCATTGAGTGTGACAGAGAGATTATCTGTGCGAGGCCAAGATAGATTCCTGGTGCTATCTTATCAGACTTAACTCGTTGACTACCCACACACACACCACACGCACACCCCCATCCCCCCACCATGGTGTCCCTCTCATTCAGTACCAGCCCGATTCTCCAACCCATCATGGCTGGAAGGACTCACAGTTGCCCGGGTGCCCCTGGAGATTCCGTGACCCCTGACACTGGTGTCATCTTTGAAAGGCCAATGGACACACAGTTGAGCTTCCTCAGCTTGGAGCTGCCCTGTACAGTTTACCCCGAGCATCGCAGATAAGGGGCAATTACACCACGGTTTGTCGACAGGGGCACGGAGGTCTGGTGGATGGGCTAGTACAAAGGGGGAACATTCTCTTCCCAGAGGGGGCCACACCACCAGACCCACCGAGCATGGTCTGAGCTCCCCACCCAGCTCAGTGCAGTATCTGCGGTCTGAAGAAATGTCAGCAATACAGGACAAGCATCAATAACCTCCCCACTCTGTCAGGATAAGGGTCACCGTATTCTCTCTGCTCCCTCACGCTCACTGTGTATCTGTTATAGCACCGACCCCGAACAAGGCTCATGCTCCAACACTGTCACTGCTGCGTGCAGCACCTTCTCCCTCTCTCTCTCTGTCTGTCTGTCTCTTTCTCTCTCTCTCTGTCACCACGTCCACTTTAAACCACCCCCCCACATCAATTACTCAACACTGTCGACAGACTCCCTATGAAAACCTCACGATTAGCCATTATCCTCACCTACACCAGCACTAACAGCAGGGCCACCCACTCCCACCCTCACTCCCTCCCTTTCTCCCATTCAGGAGAAACAGCCTGGAATAGGAACGAGAGGGCCAAGCCGGGTGGTGGAGTGCCCGATATCCGTTCCCACCCCCCCCGCCATGTGGAGAGGACCCTGGTACGAGCCGGAGAGGATCAGCACACCTCGTGTGGAGATTCTGAAACATCCACGTCCCACCGACAGAGTGAGGAGCAATGTTCAGTGAAGGGCAATTCTCACTTTAAACCCATTGGCAGCTCCGTTTCCCCCGGCACAACTTAGAAGCTGTGGCCCTGATGCCATCTCCCTTCTGTGTCGAGCTGGTACAAATGGAATCCCCACGGTCTCGGTGGGGCAAGAGGGTGGGCTCACATCACATCGTCACCACCACCTCCCAGGAAGGGAGCACGGAGACTCCCTCCCTCACCTCCCCCTGTAAACAGCTCAGATACTGAAACTAATCTGTGATAGTTACTGCTCTCCCCACTTGTCCTGACATCTTCAGCAATCTGTGCTCATATACACCCAGCGCTCTGTGTTCCTGCAGCCCCTTTATAACGGTATGGCCTGTTTTAAACTGTCCTTCTTTATCTTTCATACCAAAGTGCATCACACACACTCCTCTGCATTGATTCCCGTCTACCAGCGTGTCACTGTCCTGTTAGAGTTCCACACTGTCCTCCATAGACTTTACAATCCTTGCAGGTTTGGTACCATTTACAAACATTAAGATTGTCATAGTGTCACAGTCCCCATGAAACAACTGAAATCCTGTCCCACACACAGGATTGTGAGCAAGTGAAATACTGATATATTCCCAAGGACAGAGTCGAATAATGACATACTGTCAATTGAGCAACAAAAATCCTGACACATACGAGACAGAGTAGATGAAATATTGACAAACCACAGAGCAAGAGAAATCCGGATAGGTGCCACTTATCTATATTCGTCAGGGTATAAAGTGATGAAGATAAAAGTGTGTACTGGAGAGCTTACAAGTACCTGTGATACGAGAGGATGGCAGACCCAGAAACAGTATTTTGCTGTAGAGCTGGAGCCGGGTTAATAGCAGTTAAGAGATAGAGGGTCTCTTTCAGTTCACTTGCAGTGTTAAAAAAATACATTGTTGTTTTTATTTAAACTGTGGAATTTGGGAGTTCTCTGTCACTCATATTTCAACAGCTTACGAGGCGAATTGAGCATTTAATTATGTTTAGTTTAAATTACCAATAGGATATATGCTGTGTCCTGACAATTGCTGTGTAAGTATCTGTGTGTCACTGTGTTGGGCAGGTCTGGCAGTCTCTGTGGTGCTGAAAGTGATGCAATGCCTCCCTCTGCTGGCCTCCCCACGCCACTGCACTGGCATTGGCAGAGGGTGAAAACCAACAGGGATTCATTCAGAGAGGGGGAGGGAGAGGGCAGCTGCTCACAGCACCATCCAAACTGATGTCTTATCCATGTACTGATCTAAATGTCCTTTAAACGTTGTAACTGTCCCTGCTTTCACCACTTGCTCTGCAAGTTAATTCCACACACAAGCCAGCTTCTGTCTAAAATAATGACCTCTCCTGACTTTTGTAAATCTTTTTTCCTCACACCTTAAAATATACCTCAGTTTTGAATCCCCAACTCTGGGGAAAAGACATCAGCCCTTCAGCTTATCTGTACCCCTCGTTATTTTACAAACCTGTGCAAAGTTGCCCCTCCATCTCATACTCTCCAGTGAAAAATGTCCCAGCCTATTCAGCCTCTCCTTATAGCTCAATCCCTCCATTTCCAGCAACATCCAGGTTAAACTCTTCTGAACCCTCTCCAGCTTAATAATATCAAGGTCAATGATATCAAAGTGAACAGTCAATGTATTTTATAATGGGGTAGTGGAGACCAAAACTAGAGGACATAGTTGTAAGGTAAGAGGGGAAACATTTAAAAGTGACCTTAGGGCAGCTTTCTCACCCAGACGCTGGTGTGCCTATGGAATGAGTGGGCAGGATGTCCAGACTGGACACAGTATTCCAGAAGAGGTCTCACCAATGTCCTGTACAACCTCAACATAACATCCCGATTTCGATACTCAAAGGTCTGACCATTGAAGACAAGTGTGTTAAGCACCTTCTTAATCACATTATCTATATGAGATGCAACTTTTAAAGAATTATACCTGACGGCCTATGTTTCTGTTCTACAACACTGCCAAAGGCCCTATGTTTAATTGTATAGGTCCTGCTCTTGTTTGATTTACCAAATCCAATACCTCACATTAATCCAAACTAAACTCCATCTGCCACGGCTCGGCCAGTGAGTGATATTACCACCTCCTCACCTTCCCCGTTTAATTTTAAAATGCCCGTCCCTCTCCAGGAGGCCTGCACACTCCGGCCTTGATTTTCACAAAGACCCTGAGCTTGGTTTGCCTTGTGTGGTTAGAGGGAGGAGGGACAGATTGCAGACACAGTCAGTGGGGAGGAGAGGCTGGACAGTAATCAGCGGCCTGGTATCAATTCATGGTTTTAGGCAGAGGGCAGACACACGTGAGAGTTGGGTTATACTGATCGGTGTTTTGGGACCAGAAATTATGGTCTTTCTCCGTGTCTGGTGTTCAGTAATAAATATCTATTTGAGACCCTTCATTGGGCAGAGTGTGTCTGCAGGATTTCTTTCCCTAATATTGCAGACTACAGATAATAGCGATTAAAGATGTTCATAGTTAATTTCGATCTTGCACTTGTTTAACAAAACAAAATGTTTTGTGTAGTTCAGTAATGGTAACCTGATTATAATAAATCCACACCGAGCTGAACGCTGCCCCTTATAATGTGACCCAAAATCTGGGTATAGTAGTGTAGTGGGTAGTGTCCCTGTCTCTGAGCCATGGCCCTGCGTTTGATTCCAATTCCTGAAATTGTTTGGTAGTGTTCCTAGCTCTGGACCAGAAGGTTTGGATTCGTGTCCTGCCTGTTGCAGAGGTATGTCACAGCATGTCATAACAGGCTGATGGACAAACACACAGGAGAATAATGTTACAGCTTTATGGGTATTGCCGAGTGGTGCTCGTGTCCCTACCTCCGGGCACAAAGGTCTAGGTGTAAATCCCACAGAAGTGTCTCCTAATATATCTGAACAAACTGATTAAACTGGTTTTAGAATTGTGACTTGATGGAGAAAGAACAGGTGTCGGTGTTGAATGTCAGCATTTCGGCCCGGGATTATTGAAAGTACAGCTATTCTTGTTGATGGAAGTCACATTTCGCAGCAGGAAAGGTTTATAAAATCAGAATCGTCATGGACAGGGTTGAAGTCAAGGTTTTTCCCCAGGTTAGGGGCGTCCAAAACTAGAGGACATTGGTGGAAAGTGAGAGGGGAAAGGTTTTGAAGAGGCCTAAGGGGCACCTTTTCACACAGAGGGTGGTGTGCATATGGACTGAGCTGCCAGAGGAAGTGGTGGAGGCTGGTACAACTACATCATGTAAAAGGCATCTGGATGCTGACAGACCTGCCGAGCTTTTCCAGCAATTTCTGTATTTGTTAAATGAAAACATTCATTTAAACACAGGTATCTGTGTTAGCTGTTTGGATACAGAATTGGCTGGCCAGCAGAAGACAGCGAGTGGTAGTGGAAGGAAAATATTCTGCCTGGAAGTCAGTGGTGAGTGGTGTTCCACAGGGCTCTGTCCTTGGGCCTCTACTCTTTGTAATTTTTATTAATGACTTGGATGAGGGGATTAAAGGATGGGTCATCAAGTTTGCAGATGACACGAAGGTTGGAGGTGTCGTTGACAGTATAGAGGGCTGTTGTAGGCTGCAGCGGGACATTGACAGGATGCAGAGATGGGCTGAGAGGTGGCAGATGGAGTTCAACCTGGATAAATGCGATGTGATGCATTTTGAAGGTCAAATTTGAAAGCTGAGTACAGGATTAAGGATAGGATTCTTGGCAGTGTGAAGGAACAGAGAGATCTTGGTGTGCAGGTACATAGATCCCTTAAAATGGCCACCCAAGTGGACAGGTTTGTTAAGAAAGCATATGGTGTTTTGGCTTTCATTAACAGGGGAATTGAGTTTAAGAGTCGTGAGATCTTGTTGCAGCTCTATAAAACTTTGGTTAGACCGCACTTGGAATACTGCGTCCAGTTCTGATCACCCTATTATAGGAAAGATGTGGATGCTTTGGAGAGGGTTCAGAGGAGGTTTACCAGGATGCTGCCTGGACTGGAGGGCTTATCTTATGAGGAGAGGTTGACTAATCTGGGACTTTTTTCATTGGAGAAAAGGAGGAGGAGAGGGGACCTAATTGAGGTATTCAAGATGATGAGAGGCATAGATAGTGTTGATAGCCAGAGACTATTTCCCAGGGCAGAAATGGCTAACACGAGGGGTCATAGTTTTAAGCTGGTTGGAGGAAAGTATAGAGGGGATGTCAGAGGCGGGTTCTTTACACAGAGAGTTGTGAGAGCATGGAATGCGTTGCCAGCAGCAGTTGTGGAAGCAAGGTCATTGGGGACATTTAAGAGACTGCTGGATATGCATATGGTCACAGAAATTTGAGGGTGCATACATGAGGATCAATGGTCGGCACAACATCATGGGCTGAAGGGCCTGTTCTGTGCTGGACTGTTCTATGTTCTATGTTCTATTTATTCTGAATACATTAAACATTTTATTTTTTTAATGATGCAGGGCCATATAAACATATCTTCAAATTGACCGAGACCATTTTCTGCTCAGGGTATGGCTCTGTGTATGACAGCAGCAATGATGCACCGACATGGAACAGGGAATGTGATGGAGACATAGTTTGGACAATGTACAAGGAGACCTCACATGGTCCAGTTTGGGAGAGAATGACATTATTGTGTGATTCAACTCAGAGAGGGAGAAAATGTCATCTGCCCGAGAAGAAACGGCCTATTGCACTCTCTCTCCTTCATTATTCCTCATCACAGTAACGTGTACGAGCTAAAACAAAACTCTACTGTTATTGTTACCATTCTTATTTTTATAGAATCTCAGCAGTGTGGAAACAAGCCCTTCGGCCCAACAAGTACATACCAACTTTCCAAAGAGTAACCTTCCCATGCCCTTACAGTTACCACTGACTAGTGCACCTAAAGTAGAAATCGCGGAACACGATGGACTATTTGACCAATCCACTTGAATTATACAGCTTTGGGCTGTGGCAGGAAACGGGAGCACCCATCAGAAGCTCACGCAGACAAGGGGAGAAGATCCAAACTCCACGCAGATAGTCACCCGAGGCTGGAATTGAACTCATGTCCCTGATGCTGTGATGGAACAGTGTGAACTACTGAGCCACTGTGCTAACCTGGAACCTCCTGCCAGCCTAATGCAAAGGGAATTCAGCCAAATCCAACTCTCCCAGGATAAAATCCCATTGCTAGCAGCTGTGTGAGTGGAATATCTTCAGAAGCAGAATCACATTTTGGACAATCTCTCAATTTTTCCTTTTGTCATGAGTTACACTAATATTTGGATAAGGTTCTTTCAACGTGAAATTGCACAGATTTGTGTGTGTGTGTGTGTGTGTGTGTGTGTGTGTGTGTGTGTGTGTGTGTGTGTGTGTGTGTTTGTGTGTATCAGTGTTTTTAGAATGGGAAATATCGAGTCTTTATTTGCAATACGCAAACAGTTTGCCATCCATCTTTCCATCATAGTTGGAGTAACATTGCTCTGGATCGTAAACGTGTTGTTTTAGCAGATTACAGAAACTAGCCTGACTTGTTCCTAAAACTGACCCTGACCCAGTCTGAGACCGATATCATCGGCCATATCACCGACCTGGTTACATTTAACATTTGTTGTGAGCAGTGGAGGAGTGGGACTAGAAAAGGAGACAGTGACCCAAAAAGCCGGGGAACTATAGACCGGTGAGCCTGATGTCAGTGGTGGGTGAGTTGTTCGAAGGGATTCTGTGGGATAGCATTTACATACGTTTGGGAAGGCAAGGACTGATCTCATTAATGTCTCATTAATTTGATTGAGTTTTATGAAGAGGTGACAAAGAAGATTGATGAAGGCAGTTTGGTAGACATTGTCTATGTGGACCTCAGCAAGGTGTTCATAACATTCCGATTGGTAGGCAGATTAGGAAGTTTCAGTCACATGGGATACAGAAGAAGCTCATCACAATTGGCTTGAAGGAAGAGGGATATTTTTCAGACTGGAGGCTTGTGAGCAGAAATTATACACTTAATGGTAAGGGCCTGGGGAGTGTTGTGAAACAAATGGACATAAGGCTGCAGGTACATTGTTCCTTGAAAGTGAAGTTGAATGCAGACAGTGCGGTACTGAACACATTTGCCTTAATCAGTCAGAGCATTGTGTATAGGAGTTGTGGTGGAGGGAAATGGGGTTAGCGTGGATGGACATTTACAAGGTGGAGTCGAACCCTTCTGTTAATTAAAACCAAACACCCAGAAAAGCTCGCCTCACCTCGTAATCTGTTAAAATATGAGCGACACAGATCTCCTACATTCCACTATTTAAACAAAGATTAACAAGTTTATTTCTTAACTTTATTAGTGAAAACTAAACAACAGCTATTCACAAATACAAGCCCCTCTTTTCTTAGCTACTTACTATCTGACTCCAACTCTGTAAAAAGTATGTTGTTCCAACAACCCACATATTAAACATTACAATCTCAAGACCATACAGTCTCTATCTTCCCCGCTGTATTCACTCTTTCAGCTGCTGATCTCCTTGGTTCATTTTTTTTATTGCAAAGAGGTTTGCATGAACATGTGTCTTTGATAGAGTGTGTTTGAGATGGTCAGTTAGCACTCCTGCTCTACAGCAGTTGCTCTACTGTTGGATGGCAGTAGCTCTCTCTAGTGTTCAAAATGCTGGGTTTATATACTCCCCATGATATAATAATTCTCATAATTTGATTGCTTTCCAGGCGTCCAAACAATAATATTCAAATTCTGTTGGCTTCTGGTATCCTGAGTGTTATTTAAACTCTTTGGTTACATTTGTATGGCTGTCAAAACAGCAACCAAAACTCAGGAATCCATTTCTCAGCTAATGGTGACATGTGGAACAGTGTGACCTTCAGCTGGCATCTGTGGCTTTAATTTCTATTCAGCAAAACCCGATCTGTTTTAAAGTGTCCATATATGTTTTTGTCTTCATAACATCTCCCCGCTTCAGAAAATAAAATGAACTAGCTGAATGAAAAGATGGCAACATTTGTTTTCTTCTAACTCTTAATCCCAATTTTATGAAATACCAAAGTGTTAATCTCAGTTATATCATTCATATTAATTCTGCACACCAATACAACACTGGAATAAGTCAAATATTATCTACACTTTTTCCTTTAAATCCGCGAAAACACATCTGCTATCACATTATAGGAGACACAGCATGTACACTTTGTAAGTTTAAAGTTGGTGAGGTAAGACTGCAATGAAATAGTCTCATATTCTGGTCTTTAAATATTCCAAAAAATGCGAGAGATTTGTCGTTGTCCACAACCATCTCCGACAATTTGTTTGTCATATACACATTAAAATATTGTCAGGCCAGTGTGGAACATAATAATTCTTGTTCAATAATGGAGATTTTCTATTTTTTTTCTCTGTTGGATATTGAGTTTTTTCGACAAGTAGCCAATCAGCCATTCAATTCCATCACCTTTTTCCATATCAATACATCTCTGACCCCTATATCCCGAGCATCAAACACAATTTTCAAAGGGTTTCAGGATATTTGGTGCAGCTAAAACTGGTGTAGTGATTAAACCTGCTTTAAAATTCTCAAATACCTCCTGGCATTGTTCTGTCCACCACAATTCTGTGTTCTTCTTCAGTAAATCCATCAGTGTTGCCAAGACGCTGCTGAAGTTTTGAACAAACTTCCGATAGAAACCACTCAGTTCCAAAAATCGAAGCGCCTCCTTCTTCGAGGATGTTCGTGGAAATTCCTCAAAGCCCTTCGTTTTTGTGTTCCATGGGGTCAACCTTCCATGTCCAATGTAATGTCCCAAGAACGTCACCTCTGCCTTCGCGAATTCTGTTTTCTTTAAGTTTATTACCAAGTTTGCTTCTTGTAATCGTTCAACATGCTCTGCCAACTGTAACATGTGAGCTTTCAATCACTTGCTGAAGATCACTACATCATACAGATAAGTTGCACAATTTGTTCATATGGCCACCCCTCTATTCTTGAGTGTTAAATGTGACTGGTGCATTATACATCCAGATGAAATACTCGATAAAGTTTTTTTTGTCATCTCCGGTATCTTTACCAGGTAGTTTAACTGACTTCACACTTTTTTTTAATTTGAAAGGGGCCTGGCTTTGAATGGTTTTCTTACCATTGGTGGCGAAACTAATACGTCATCCCCACGAGAAATCGTCAAAGTTTCAGAGTTTTTATCTGCCACCTGCATCACTCTACACTGTGCCCTCTTCAGCTGCTGTTTAACTAACTCACCTACTCCATCCAATCTCTCCCTCACCTCTGATACATAATCCAAGTGTGAGATGTCTGACTTTGGTCCTGTCAATTTATATTTAATTAATTTCTAAGGACCTGTCACTTCATGTACGAATGTTACGTCAAATGAAGTAAAGTGAGTAGATTTATTTGGGGCATCTCTAACGGCAAACAATTTAATGGGGCACCTTTATCCCAACCATTCGGGTAATCCTGACAGTACGCTGTATGCATGATCCTCAGTGTCTGATGCTAACTTTCCAAGGCTCCCTGGGATTCAGGATGGGACGCCCTTTATTTGAAGTGCTGTATGCCTAAGATATCCATGACTTCCTAAAACAGCTGAGCAATAAAATGAGACCCTTGGTCTTACTAAATCTCTCTGGGCAGTCCACAGCGAGTAAAGAAAGCTACCAACCCCTCCACCTTCATTTTTGCCTTAACACTCCAATAATGGAATTGCCTCTGGAAATCTGGTAGACGCATCCATTATGGTCAGCAAATATTGGTTTCCACTTTTACTTTAGAAAGGGGAGCTACACAATTAATCATAACCCACATGAAGGGTTTTTCGAATGCAAGAATTGGCAACAAAGGTGCTGGTTTTATTACTGCCTGGGACTTACCTACCATTTGGTATGTATGTCACGTACAACAAAAATGAACCGCGTCCTTGTGCATTCCAGGCCATTAGAAATGCTTCTGTACCTTAGCCTGAGTCTTCTGTACACCTAGGTGACCGCCTGCAGAGAGTTTATGTGCGACCCAAAACACTGTACATTACTGCTAACACAATCTGGTGCACTTCGGCCCATTTCCCTTCTGCAGTAACCTATCATGGTCTCCATTTTAATTTTATGATTCTATGTTTAAGTTAATAACGTTCAACAATATATTCTGATTCCTTTTCTGTGTGTGTGCATGTATATGTGTGTATGAATGTGTGTGTATATATCTGTTGTAAGTCCATTAGACTTTCTGGACTAAACACCTCTGCCTGATCCTCTGCCTGTTCAGGTTTTTCCTGCACCGTTACATCAAACAGGGTGTCAGTTCACTGAGCATCAACTCATTTGTCTTTTGAGTTCATTTCTTCTTCCTGCTGTAACTTATGACAGTGGGATCTTGTTACTACACAGTCTGGAAAATATCCTGGGTAATTTTCCTTTAACTCACCAATTCCCTCATCTTCCTTTGTCTTCTCCACCACAAGAGGTGCCCATCCCAACTTGCTTCCTGCTAAATCGTTCCCAAGAACAAGCTCTATTCCTAGAACTGACACTCTGTTACTCACTGTCACTGTTACTTTCCCAAACTTGATTTGGCATTCCATCCTGATGTTACACAAGGGAATGCTTAATTTCTGTCCCCATTCCACAAGTTATCACGTTCTTGATTATAATGCCAGAAAGAGTGAAAAAAAACTTTCAACTCTTACTATTAGAGGGTGAGAGAAAGTGAGGGCGGCAGATGCTGGAGATGAGAGTTGAAAAGTGTGGGGCTGGAAAAGCCCATCATGTAGGCAGCATCCGAGGGGCAGGAGCGTTGACGTTTCAGGCATCAATCGTTCATTAGGAAAGTTGGGCGTAAGGGAGGGGGAAGGAGGTTGAGAAATAAATGGGAGGGTGGGGGGTGGAGCTGGGTGAAAGGGAGCTTGGGAGGCAATTAGTAGATGCAGGTGGGTGTGATGGTGATAGGTCGGAGAGGAGGGTGACAGGACACCTATCGGTGGTAGGACAGCTGGAACCCTCAAACTGTACAGCATCAACGTTGACTTCACCAAATTCCAAATCTCCCCTCCACCAACCTCTCCTAGATCCAACTGTTCAACCTAGCATAGCCCTCTTGAACTGCCCTAACTGTCCATCTTCCTTTCCACCTATCGATTCCACCCTCCCCTCCGACATATCACTGTCACTCCCACCTACATCTTCTTATTGCCTTCCCAGTGACCCTCCCACCAGCCCAGCTGCTACTCTCGTATTTATCTTCCAGCCCCCTTGTCCCCCCACCACGTTCCGGACAATGGGTTTCTGCCTGATATTCGATTGTCCTGCTGTTCGGACGCTGCCTGATCTGATGTGCTTTTCCGGCGCCTCACTTCCCAATTAATAGAGAGTGAGCAGATCCCTTATCTCACAAAATTATAATTTCTTATCCTTCTCCCCCTGTTCTTTCTGAGTAAACTTTACCTACAGAGGCGAATTCTTTAGAGAGATCAGGCACTGCCTCCATACCCAGCCCTTGCCTAGGCTGTGCAATGTCCTGCAGCTCCTCGGCTGCACTTGGGGTTTCCTTTACCAGTTTTACAAATGCCACTGGCTTAGCCTCTTCTACCGCATCTTTCGCCAAAATGTCTTCCTTTAACGCCCAGCATGGTGTGTCCCAGCTAACTGCAGTGAAAACAACTTTTTCCCTGTGCCCTTCTTAAACCATCGGCACTGTAATATTATGTGTTCCACTCCCTTATAGTGAGAGTACCTGAGGCCTTTCACCACCTTTCAACCCCCTTGGGCTCCTTTCTTCACCTGTGGTAAACTATTATGAGCTACTGTTCGCTGTGTAATGTGTGATCTTCCCTTCTCCCAATTTCTATCCCTCACAGGATGAAATTCTTGCCAGAAGCTAAATTGCATCACATGCCACAATGCATATTTACCTGCCATTTCTGCGCGCTTCTCACTTCTTGAACTTTCTATTCATTCACATGACTTTTTCCTATCTCTGGAAGTGAGTCTTTTAACTTCTCCAGCTGATTAATCTTCCTTCAAGCCTCACAGGTCTTATCCATTTGTAAGGCCATAACCCACCTATCAAAATGACTGTGGTTAATTCTTTCAAACTCAATATAAGTCTGACCTGGTTCCGTCTCTATTTTTCCGAATTTCTGTCTATATGCTTCTAGTACCAATTCATAACGAATCAAAATAGCCAATTTGACATCTTGATAATGTCTGGATTCCTCGTCTGACAGCGCTGCACATACCTCACTAGCTGTGCCCACCAGATTAGTCTGAACTAGCATTACCCATAAGTTCACTGGACACGTCATCTGCCGTGTCATTTTTTCAAATGAAATAAAAAAAGATTTTGACATTTTTCAAACCGAAATATGGCAAGTTACTAACCTAGTTGAATACATCCCTACGTTCTCCCTTCATCTCCATCTTGTTAATTTAACTTTCTTACCTAATTCCCAACTTCTGAATTTCAATTCCCCTCTCTCTTTCTTTCTCTTCTCTTTCTCTTTTTTCTCTCTCTGTTTCCGCCCCTTTACTTATCTTCTAACTCCAGTTGCCACATTTGCAATTTAAGTTTTTATAACTCTACTGCAGTTGCCTATTTCTCTGATACATCAAAGTGCTTGACCAACTCCATTACAATTTCAGCTTCCCTTTTCTCCCAGGTTAAACCCAATTCCTACCTATTGGCTAATTCTAAAAAATGTCCTCCTTCTGTATTTCGAAGTTTCCTTGGAAAATTCGGGAACCTCTTCAGTAATGTTAAAAGCCATTTCCCTTACTTTTCATTTAACCAACCACAAGTAACAAAATTAAACGAATTTTCCCAATGGTTTCATTTGAAGTTCAAAGTTGCAATGAGTTGGAATTTGTTGGGACCTGTTGTTTCACAGATCTGTTCAAGTCTGTCCAAATGCCATATGGCAAGGCCCCAAACTGTTATAACATCAATGTCAAACCCCTCTGTTAATTAAAACCACATACCCAGAAAAGCTCACCTCACATCATAATCTGTCAAAACGTGAGCGACAGAGAACTCCTAAATTCCACTAATAAACAAAAAAAAAAATTTATATGTATGCAAGTTAGCTCACTGAGCTTGACAGTATGTTTTCAGAAGTTTCGTCACCATGACTATGTTTCTTACATTGGGTGATGTCATTTCCGGTTATTTTAACAATAGTATGTAGACAGAATCTAAATTGATGAGTTTATTGGTGGACTTCTGCTTAGAATACCATTTCTCTAAGAAGGTCCTTGCGTGTCTTAGTATGTGTGTGTGCTTTGTCCCAATCAAAGTGGTGCCCTTCTTTGTCTGTATGTATGGAACATAGTGATAGTGCGTTATGTCTTTTGATGACTACTTGGTGTTCATGTATCCTCGTAACACGACAACAGGACAGTTTCAATGGTGGAAAAAAGATTTTATATACACTGTTTAATCAATGTGTGTGTGTGCAGATAAGTCACAAATGATGTATAAAATTTATAAAATTTATAAAACATTATTTGATCCTCTCAACGTTCCCTCTTTTTCTGGGATTCCCAACTCTAATTTCTCATTCTTACCAGGATGTGTGCTCCAAATTCTTGATTCTGGTGTCCCAACTTATTTCAATATGTTGGCCTGCTGGGTTCTTTCCAAAGCTAATGTCTGTCATATCATTGCAGACAAATGTTCTGGCATCAGACTTAGCATTTGAACATAATACTCTGCTGTACGTGCACTGTACAAAGGACCACAGCACACAGACATTGCCAAAGTATTGGGGGATGTTCATCTGCTTCTTTCGAGAATGTGGTTTTCTCATTTTCCATATCTCCATATCTATATCCTCTCTCTCTTGTTCTCCCTTTGTAGCTGGTTTAGAATTCCACCAATTATTCTTCGTGTCCCATCTCTCAAAGCTCCTTCTTTTAGTTTACATCTGTTCAAGATGTAATGTGGTTATAATTAAGCAATGCCACTACAAAGACATGCGGGAGGAACTGTCCAGAGTTAATTGGAAGGGGAGCTGAGCAGGAAAGACCATGGACCAGCAATGGGCGGAGGTTCTGGGGATAATTTGGAAGATAATACAAGAAATGCAACCCCAAGAACATGAAACATACTCATGGGAGGACAAGGCAGCCATGAGTGTTAAGGCATCAATTCAAAAGAGAAAATATACAATGTGGTGTAGATGATTGGGAATCCAGAAAATTCATTGGCTCTGAAACTACATAACTCTGGTATCACTGACACTACAGAGCTCTTAATCATGGTCAGGGAAAGAAACAGAGGAAAAATAATCGCTTAAACACAGAAGATTGTATTTCTCAAGGAAAAAGACTCAGGTGAATTAAACATTTTAATTAAGATCAGTTAAGTACTTTTGCAGAATGTGTCAGATTGAAAGCAAGACCCGGGGAGACAGACCCTCAGCAGAATGAGAGTTTGAAAATTGAAGTATTTCCTCATCAGAAACCAGGTTAGGTCACTGAGTGCAGGGCTGATGGGTGAATGGGTCTCAGTGAGAATTGGGGAACAGACAGCAGAATTGCATTGCAGATATTGCAGCTGGAAACTGTGTATTCATGTAGTGCTTTAGACCACAGCAGCGGGAGAAGCAGAACAGCATCCAACCACAACCTGTAACTTTTTGCCAGGGTAACACCTCAGTCTGCCATTACCATCAACACCATCTATTGCTCAGTGACGAGTGTGGGTGAACATGTCAGAGTCAGAATCACATGATCCTTAACCTGATATTAACTCATTAAAGCTACTGGACTTGACCAACAGATCAGAACGAAGCCCTGCAGTCCTGCCACATTCAGTTATAAATGGTGATGGACGCTTAAACAAATAGCTGGAGGAGAGGGCTCCACAAACATCCCCATCCTAAATAATGGAACAGACCTGCACATCAGTGTAAAAGAGAAGGATGTTTTATCTGCACCAACTTCTGCCAGAAGTGTTGAGTCGATGATAATCATCACCCACGCCATGATGCCCACAAAATCACAGATGCCAGTCTTCAACTAATGTGATTCGCTGCACGTGACATGAAGAAACAGCTGAACACAGTAGATATGACACAGGCAATGGGCCCTGACCCCATTCCTGCAATAGGACTGAAGACTTGTGCTGCGCAACAAGCCGTGTCCATGGGGGAGCTGTTTAATTCCATCTCCAACTCTGACATGTCCCTGGCAATGTTGAAAATTACTGAGGTAAGTCCCGTTCCCTAAAACGGGAATAATTACAATCTGATCATTTACCACCCCCTCCGTCCCATCACCACAGTCAAATTGGTGGGAGTTCTTTTTGACAGAGTTGTCAAGCAGCACAGAAATACCCTGCTCAGTGTTGTCTCTGACAAGTCCCCATGTGGAGATGGTGCTGTTGTGGAAATGTCACTGGATTACTAATCCAGACCAGGCTAATGCTCTGGCAGCAGGTGGAAGTTAAAGGCAATTAATAAAATATCGAGATCTAAAACCTGGGTTCAGTAACAGTGACCTTGAAGACAATATCGATTGTAAACAGAATTTCCTTCTCCAATGTACTTTTAGGAAGTGAATCTCCCGTGATTTCCTGGGCTGGCCTAAAACTGACTCCAAAGACCCTGACATGTGGTAAACATTTCAATGGTCTCTGAAACGGCCAATCAAGGCACTCATTTGTATCAAACTACTCCAAGGACTGAAAGGATGAAACCGGACAGAACATCCGGCCTCAGCATCAGTGTCGGAAAAGGGAATGGGAACACAGTCCTGTCGACCCTGCAGAGACCTCCTTCTTAACATCTGAGAGCTTGTGACAACATTTACCGAGCTTTCCCACAGACTGCACAGAAACAGCGGGAAAGGAGTAGGTCATACAACACATTGAGCCTCCCCCATTCTAGTTCATGGAAAAAATCTCCTCAATGCAATTACCCCACACGATATACATATCCGTTAATGTGAGTAACCTTGGGAAGCTATAAAATAGGAAATGCAGTAGTACGTTTGGTCCATTGAGTTTGCTAACCAATTCCATGTAATGATGTAATCATTTCCGCCCCGTACTCCTGCTTTCCCACCATCCCTTTACTGTCTCTGAATCCTTATGTATAATCAGTGTCTTGGTTTCCAGGTGCAAGCCAATTCCCCATGTTCACCAGTCAGTGAGTGCAGACATTTATTCTCATCTCATTGCAGTGTGACCTGCCTTACCTAATACTGTGGTTCCTTGTTTTAGTCATCCCAGCCAGGGGAATATCATTCCTGCTGTTAATCTGTCTCACCCTGTCAGAGTTTTGTATATTTCACTGAGATCTCCACTCATTTTCCTAAACCCCATGGAATATTGGCCCAGTCACCCCAAACTCTGCTCCCACAACAAGCTCGTCATCCCAGATATCAGTCTGGTCATCCTTCACTGCTCTCCCTCAATGTCGAGTTTGTCCTTTATTAGGTAAGGAGACCAAGCCTGCACACAATGCTGCACAATGTTCGAGATGGGATGTCTCCAAAGGTCTGTACAGCTGCAGTAACACACCCTTTCTCCTGGACTCACATCCCCCTGAAATGAAGGTCAACACACCATTTATCTTCTTTACTGCTTTCTGTTTCTGCAATATTGCTTTCAGCGACATATGTACAAGGATATGCAGATCCTTTTCCGTGTTATAGCTCCCCACTTGGTGGGTCTGTGTACACTGGTCAGCGTGTCAATGCCATGCCCAGTATTGACTTCTGGTTACAGAACTCACTGCGCTGCAGGGACCTCAGAGGTTGATGCAAAAGGAAACAACAAAAAGGAGCATATGTCCCTTTGTAAATCAATGTGTTTCAACCAATCCTTTTCAAATTGTAGGATTCCAGTTTATCATTTCCACCAAAGGGCACACCGTCACCTCTATCCACATTGTTTTCCATCTGTCACGTATTTACCTATTCACTCCATTTGTCTTAGTCTTCTTTGTGCTTTTTTACATCCTCCGCACCCACTCACAATCCCACATCCATTAGTGCTATCAGCAGGCTGGGATGTATTGTATCTGATTCCAGCAACCAAATATTTAAAGGAAATTGTGAACAGCTGGGCCCCAAACACCGATCTCTGTGATATCTCAGCAACCGTCCTCTGTTAATTTCTATTTCTGTATTTCGTCAATCTGGGTGTCACTGGCTGGGCCAGCATTTATTGCCTGTCCCTAGTTGCTCTTGAGAAGGTGGTGGTGAGCTGCCTTGTTGAACACTGCAGTCCACCTGCTGTGGTTGACCTCCAATGCCATTAGGGAGAGAATCCCAGGATTCTGACCCAGCGACTGTGAAGGAGCTGTGATATATTTCCAAGTCAGGATGGTGAATGGCTTGGAGGGGAACCTAAAGATGATGGTATTTACATATATCTGTAGCCCTTGTCCTTCTAGATAGATGTGGTCATGAATTGGGAAGATGGTTTCTGAGGATCTTTGGTGAATCATTTCATTGCAGCATGTGGATCATAAAACACTGCTGCGGCTGCGCGTTGATGGTGGAGCATTGTGGATGAAGGGACAGTCAAACTGGCTGCTTTGTCCTGGATGGTATAAAGCTTCTGGAGTGTTGTTGGGGCTGCACTCATCCAGGCAAACTGGGAGTCTTCTGTCACACTTCTGACCTATATTGTATTGACATGCATTGTAGATGATGGACAGAATGTGAGTTACTCACCGCTGCATTCCTAGCTTCGGACTTGCTCTTATAGTTACAGTGTTCATGTGGGGAGACCAGTGAGTTTCTGAGCAATGATTACCCACCAGGACTTTGATACTGGGGGATTCAGTGATAGTACCACCATTGAATGCCAAGGGGCAGGTTAGATTGTATTTTATTGGTGATGGTCATGGTCTGGCATTCGGGTGGGCTGAACATTACTTGCCACTTGCCAGCCTGGATACTGTCCAGATCTTGTCGTGTTTGAACATGGACTGCTTCAGTATCTGAGGAGCCACAAATGTTGCAGAACATTGTACAATCATTGGCGAACATCCCCACTTCTGACCTTAACATGGAGGGAAGGTTATTGATGAAGCAGCCCTGAAGAAGTTTCTGTTCACTGCTCGAGGGACTCCGACAGACATGGAGCTGAGTTGACTGTCCTTCATCAACCATGACCATCTTCCTATGTGTCAGGTACGATTCTAACCAGCCGGGATTTTGCCTCTGATACCCATTGAATCCAGTGTTGCTAAAGCACCTTGATACCACACAAGGTCGAATGCAGCCTTGATTTAAAGGGCTATCACTCTCACCCTACCTCTGGAATTCAGCTCCTTTGTCCATGTTTGAATCAAGGTAATGAGGTCAGGAGCTGAGTGGCCCTGGTGGAGCCCAAACTGGGCGTCATTGACAGGGTATTGATGAGCAGGTTGCTGCTTAAAAGCACTGAGACCTTCCACCACTTTACTGATGATCGAGAGTAGACTGATGGAGTAGTAATTGGCTGGATTGGATTTGTTCTGCTTTTTATATACAGGAGATACTTGGGGTAATTTTCCACATAATCAGGAAAAGCCATTGTTGTAACTGTATTGAAACAGTTTGGCTGGGGGAGTGGCAAGTTATGGAGCACAAGTTTCCAGTAATATTGCCAGAATGTTGTCAGAGTATGGACCCCATAGAGTATCCCGTATCTCCAACCGTTTCTGGATATCGCATGGACTGAATCGAATTGGTTGATGACTGGTAACTGAATTGCTGAGGACCACTGGAGGAGGCTGAAATGGATCATCCACTCAGCATTTCTGACTGAAAGTTGTTACGAGTGCATCAGCCTTATCTTATACACTGAAGTCCTGGGCTCTTCCATCATGGAGGAAGGCGTTATTTGTGAAACCTCTTCCTCCAATGAATTGTTTAATTGTTTCCAACGTTTCTCGACTAGATGTGGAAGGACTGCAGAGCTTAGATCTGAACCGTTGCTTGTGGGATCACTTAGCTCTGTCTATCACTTACTGCTTATGCTGTTTGGCCCACGAGTAGTCCTGTTTGGTGGCTTCACCAGGCTGACACTTCATTGTCAGGTTTGCCCGGTGCTGCTCCTGCCATCCTGCACATCCATTGAACCAATGCTGATCCTCTGGATTGATGGTAATTGTTGCGAGGGGGATATGCCAGGTCATGAGGTTGTGTGGCTGTACAATTCTGCTCCTGTAGATGAACCACAGCACCTTATGGACACCCAGACTTGAGCTGTTAGATCTGTTCGAAGTCTGCCCTATTTCGGACTGTGATATTACCACCCAAAATGGTAAATGTTATTCTCAATGTGCAGGTGTGACTTTGTCTCCACAATGACTATGCGGTGGTCACTCTTACGATACTGTCATAGGCAGATACTTCTGCAATTGGCAGATTAGTAAGGCTGTGGTCAAGTGTATATTTTCCTCTTGTTGGTTCCTTCACTGCCTGCCGCAGAACCACTCTAGCAGTTATATCCTTTAGGACCCAGCCTTCGCGATCAATAATGCTGTAGCTGAGATACTGTTGGTGGTGAACATTGAAATACCCCACCCAGAATGCTACCCTCAGTGCTTCCTCCAAGTGTTGGTCAGCAGGGAGGAGTACTGATACATCAGTTGAGAGATGCTGGTACTTGGTAATCAGCAGGAGGTTTCCTTTCCCAAATGCAAACTA
Organism: Hemiscyllium ocellatum; assembly: GCF_020745735.1. Classification (NCBI taxonomy): domain Eukaryota; kingdom Metazoa; phylum Chordata; class Chondrichthyes; order Orectolobiformes; family Hemiscylliidae; genus Hemiscyllium; species Hemiscyllium ocellatum. The sequence goes on along the minus strand of NW_026869181.1, from coordinate 237,565 downwards.
ATGCCATGGGATACGGAGTCACTGTTGAGGACTCCAAGAGCAATTCCCTTCTAACTGCATCCCACTGTGCCGCCACCTCTGCTGTGTCCATCCTGCTGATGAGACAGGACATATCCGGGGAAGGTGATCGGGTGTCTAGGTCATAGTCATACTCACAGAATCATACCTTACAGACAATGTCAGGCTGTTGCTTGATGAGTCTGTTTATTTCTATTCACTGTTTACTGCCAGCTGTCCCATTCTCGAAACATGCCCATATATTAGCCCCAATCCACTCAGATTTGATACTGCAAATTGGGCTTGGAGCTTTACCAACATTTTCCTAAAAATCAAAATGTTTTACATCCATTACTGCTCTTTCGTTTGTCAGCCAGTCTGCTTCTCAAACATAATTCCCATTTCATAAATCTATGTTAGTGTTGTCTATGACTATTACTTTCAGCCACAATAATTTCTGCTAAACCATTTACTTACTATGTTCTATGTTCCACGTACTCTATCATTTTCCCACATCAGACTTGGTTTTCCTTATATTGTTAGAAAGTTTCGTGAAGACAGAACTGAAGTAGTGGCTTCATTGTTCTGCCATTTCCCTGTCCCACATTCTCCATTCTCTGGTTCCAAACTGTAAGGAAACTACACTTGTTGTCTCATATTTCTCACATAATTTAACAAGCTATTACAGTTCACACGTATAACCCTTATGAATATAACTCTTCAGAAACCCATCAATTCCTGCCTTAAAATGCTCCAATAATTGACCTTCCACATGGTGCACTCACAGGAGCAAAGACTCTGTGCCAACAGAAGTACAGCACGATCTATATTAGTCCCACTTTCTACAGCAGTCCCATAGCCTGGAATGTTATGACGCTTCCAAGTGCTTGTCCAAGTACTTTTTAACGATTGTGAGGTTACTCGTGATAATTCCCCTCTCAGGAAGTAATCCCAGAAGCCCACACCTCGAGGTGAAAAAATGTTTAAATCATCTCTGAACCTCAAACTTTTCACTTTAAAAGTGTGCTCCTTTGTTCTTGACCCTCTGACTAAAAGGAACAGCTGCTGTCTATCCACCCTGTCCGTGTCGCTTATAATCTTATCCTTCTGAATCACTGACTCCTCAGCTTTCTCTGCTCCAAAGTAAACAACCCGAGCTTATCCAGCCTCTCTCCATAGCTGATATGCTCCATCCCAGGGAACGCCCTGGTGAATCACCTCTGCACCCTCTCCAGTGCAATCACATCCTTCCTGGAATGTGGCTCCCAGAGCTACATACAGTATTCCATTTTGGCCGAACCAAAGCCCTGAAAGCTCTTATAATCTACGCCCTGATTAGGAAACACAACACTCAAGGTCCAATTCTTAACTAGTCCATTAACCTGCCCAGGAGAAAGTGAGGACTGCAGATGCTGGAGATCAGTGCTTAAAAAATGTGTTGCTGGAAAAGTGCAGCAGGTCAGGCAGCATCAAAGGAGCAGGAGAATCGCCGTTTCGAGCATAAGCCCTTCTTCAGGAATCTGCCCAAAACATCGATTCTCCTTTTCCTTTGATGATGCCTGACCTGCTGAGCTTTTCCAGCAACACATTTTTAAGCATTAACCTGTCCAGTCACATTCAGGGATGTGTGGAGAAGCACAATCTGAGCTTCCTAGTGTGCTGCCATTCATTGAGTCCTCCCCTGCCTGGTTCCTTCTCCCAATGTGCATCACCTCATATTTATCAGGGTTACATTCTATCTGTTATTGATCTGCCCATCTGACCATTTCATCTGCATCTTCCTGTAACTTAAAGCCTTCCTGCTCACTGAGAACCAACTGGTCAATCTTTATGTCAAACGTACACTTACTTATCACACCTCCCTGCCTCTCCACCTAGCCCCCTCCACATTCACATTTGTTTTTGTTATGAATAACACAAACAATAAGGGACTCAGCACTGATCCCTGTGGTACACCAGGGGACACTGGTCTCCAGTCACACAAACAGCCTTCTCTCACTACCCTCTGCCTCCTGCCACTAAGACAATTTTCGTTGTAACTTGTCAAGTTATCATTTATATTGTGAGATTTTACATTATTTTTCAGTTTCCCAGCTGGAAATTTGTCAAAGGCTTTCCTACAAAGCTAAAGAATCGACCTCCTCAAACTAATTCAATCAAATCCATTAGATGTCACTTCCTTCTGATAAAGTCATGATGATTATCCCTGATCAGACCTTGCGACTCTGATTGGAGTTCAATTTTCTCCTTCCCTATTTTCTCCAGTAGTTTCCTTAACAGTGACCTAATACCCGCTCGTCTATAGTTCCCTGGTCTATCTCTCCCACCCGAACTGTGAAGTGGAATCGTGTTAGCAGTTCTCCAGTTCTCTGGCACCTCCCCTATGGTCAGATCCTAATTAAAATATTCAGTCAGGGTCTTTCCTCCTTTCACCCCAACAGCCGCCTGTGATACAACTCATTCAGACATGGAGATAGGTCCAAATTTATACAGAACAAAGCCTCAAATCCTGTCTCGTATTTTACATCAATCTGTTCAAGAGTTTCCCCGTCCATCTCCTTGAATTCTGTACTTGTCTTCTCCGTCCCTAAAGTAAAATAGATGCGAAGGTCTCATGTAACAATCCATCAATGTTCTCCAGCTTGACACACAGATTGCCCCTTTGGTTTCTAATGGACACTAACTGTTTGCTGATTATTCTGCTCTACTTGTCCGTGTAGAATATCGTGGGATTCTCCCAGATCTCGCCTACTTGTACTTCTCCATGTCCCTGTTATTCAGTCCCCTCTGTGTTTCTAAGTTTCACTGCAACCACCTCTCATGTTTCAAAACTCGAGATCACAGGGTGAGTTTCCACATCAGAAAATCTTGCCGTTTTAGGGATGAATCTGAATAATACCTTTTGCAGTTCCTCTGTAGTCAATATCTGATTTCTTAGATTGGGATTCCGAACAATACAAAATACTCTCATGAACACTCGATACAACTGGTGCATGACGTCTTCTATATTCCAATTACAATCACCTGAATGTAAAACTAATTTTTTCTTTGCTATTTTCATATGTTCTTCCTAATACCTCTCGCTTTAACTTTTCTTATGAGCTTACTTTGTGAGTTTTTTTTAAAAATCTCATGAATATTCAACTCTACGTTATCCATTGGTTCTTCATTGCCTATGTCCACAAGAATCATCTTCAAACCATTCCAAAGAAAATGTTTGCCACTTCTGGTTTTCCTTTCATCGGTATATTCCCACACTCCCAAGTGATGTTATTACCTTCTACATATGTAGTCGCATGTTCTTTGTAATCGAGTCCAACAGACACCCGACTGCGGATGACAAGATAACTGCTCTGTAGTTCACCCCTCTCCATCTTCATCCTTTCTTAAATGGTTGGATAATATTTGTAACCTTTGCCTTATACAGATTGGCTAAATGACTTTCGAGAATGTGTCGCAAGATAAAGTAAAAATCCGCGATGCAATCAACATGTCTATTGCTGCTTCCTCATAAATCCTTGTATGAAGTACATCTGGTCTGTCAGATTTATAAATATTCAATCCAGCTTTCTTTTCAAAGATGACCTCAACATTGATCAGAATAATCTTAGACTTTACTTACATAAGTCCCATGGCCACTTGGTATTTCTGGAAGAATTTCTGGACATTCTTCCAATGAAGATAGATGCAAATAAACTGTTTCTTTTCCCTGAGATTTCTCTGTTCTCTGCAATAAACTATCCTGAACGCACACCAACTGTTCCACATTTGACCACGTTTTTATTTTTTTTCATACCTTGATAGACGCTTTTTAGCAGTTTTTATGTTTTTCTTTCGTTTGCATGCTTTTTCTCTTTTCTATTTTCTTCTCAGTTTCTTGGTCATCCTTTGCTGGGTCCTACATTTCTCTGAATCCACTGGATTACTACAACTTGGCATTTTTCTAAGCTGCTTCCTTTCATCAAATAGGTAAGTGAAGGTGGGGTTGAAAGTGATACTCGGAGAGGAGGGTGGACCAGATTGATAGCAAGGAAGGTGGACGCATAGGAATGTACAAAAGTGCGGTGCTGACTTGGAAGGTTGGAGTGGGATAGGGTGGGATTAGGGGAAATGGGGAAATCCACTATGATCCCCTGTGTTTGGAGGGTCCCAAGGCAGAAGAGGAGGCTTCCTTCCTGCTGGCTTCTGGTGGCTCGGGTTTGGCGATGGAGCAGCTCCAGGCCCCTCATGTCCTTGGCAGAGTGGGAAGGGGAGTTAAAGTGCTCAGCCGCAAGGCGATGGAATTGTTCAATGTGGCTATCCCAGAGATGTTCTCTGAAATGTTCCACAAGGTGACCTTCTGCCTCGCCAATGTAGAGAAGAACACATTGGGTTCAATGGATGCAGTAGATGAGGCGGTCCGTCTCCCTTCATCACCTATCACTTTCAACCCCACCTTCATCTACCTACTGCAATCCCTGCTAACCTCTCCCCTACCTCACCCCCTTCTCATTTATCCCTCAGCCCCCTTGGCCCATAAGCTTCATTCCTGATGAGGGGCTTATGCCCGAAACATCGATTTATCTGTTCTTAGTATGCTGCCTGACTGTGCTTTTCCATCACCACACTCTTCGCCTCTGATCGCCAGCATCTGTAGTCCCGACTTTCTCCTCACACCTTGATGGCTTGCATGACTCAGATTTATAAGAGTTACTTCAAATAAAACAAAAACTGTCGTGTACTCAAACAGCATAAAAGAAAACCAGTACATTGTGGTCACTGTTCCCAAAATGTCCTTTCCAGCAAATTTTTCAATTAGCTCTTCTGATCACTCAACACCAATTCCTAAATCAACTGATATCGAGCTCAGTGCTTAACATAATGCTCATGTAAACCATCTAACACGTGGTCATGAAATCCATTTTTCCCAGCATTCGCATTCAATTGGTTAGCAGAGTTTAGATATAACTTAAACAGTACATTATCACTGCAGTAGCCACAAATGTGTATAACTCATTTCCTGTTTTATAACATGTCCAACATTTGCATTGCAGCTTTCACTTTGATATATAACTCCCATCAATGTTTGCTCCTCCTTTCTGTTTTTTTTAATCACCACCTTACTAGATTCTGTGGAATCTGAGCGATGAGGGCTCTGGGGAGATTGATGGTAGAGATCATCTCGCCACATCATTTATGATCTTCTCAAACAATAATTACTCCAGATCTCCCGTTAGGCTGATGGAGTAGAGAAAGACAATGATCTTCCAACAATGCTCTGTATCCCCCCAGAGAGCTGAGACAGCTCTAACCTGGGTGGGAATCTTCCAGCAGGCCGGTAAAGTGTTGCTGCTGCTGTACAGGCTCTTAGTGAGATCACATCTGGAGTAGTGTGTACAGATTTAATCTCTTCAATGAAGAAGGGATGTTGTTATATTGGAAGCAGCTCAGAGATGGTTCCCTCAACTGATTCCTGCAATGAAGTTGCTAGCTTATAATGAAATGATGATCAGGTTGACCCAGTAGCCATTGGAGTTTACAAAGATTAAAGATGATCTTATTTGAACATAAATGGCAGAAGGAGTGAACGAGTGAAGTGAATTACACAGATAATGGAGGAATCCATTCCGTTCTCCAGCCTGTTACACAGGAACAACAGGAGGATATTCAGGCCTTCGACCCTGTTACACCAAAACAGGACGAGGCTATTCAGCCCCTGGAGCCTGATATACATTTAGAGAAGGAGGCCAATCAGCCCCTCGAGCCTATAACATTAGGCCATGCTGCACCAGTATCCTGTTAAACAGCAACAGGATCAGTCCATTCAGCCTCCTCAAGTCTGTAACATAGGAACTGGAAGAGGTCACACATTGACTGGAGATTGTTACACTGGGATAACAGGAGGCCATTCAGACCAACCGAGCCTATTGCAAGGGAATTGGATAAGAATTAAAAACTATCTGACAGTTCTTTCATGAGAAAGGAAGAGACAATTTAGACACGTGTCTGTTGTGTGGGAACAAGAGAAGAACAATCCATCCCTCGGTCCCATCTCCGGGATACATGAGGAGACCGTTCAGTATTTCTACCTGTTATGGAGAAGTATGAGAAGACCCATCAGTCCCTCAAAATGTTACACAGCAACAGTAAGATTCCATAATCTCCCAATCCTCTAAAGCATCAACAGGAGGATGCCATTCTGGCCTTGGAGATGGCAACATGTGAACACCAGAAAGACGTCAGCCTATCGAGTGTGTACACCAGCAGGATAATGAGTCCATTCAGCGACACGTGGCTCTTACACAGCATTTGGACCAAATCTCTTAAAAACGTGTGCCTTTTAATCAGGAATTCAAAGAAAATGTAAAGCTTTTCGAAAGGGAAGAGCTTGTAATAATGGTATACATTATGGATGAAAGTGTAACAATAAACTATTGTAATTTAAGGCAAATTGGTAGAGTCCATTGTTCAGGACATTTGCAAAGTTAAACCACAATTCATCTGAGTCGACATGGTTTTACGAAGGCTAAACCGTGTTTGAATTGTTTGCTTGAGTTATTTGAAGATGTCACAAACAAGGTGGGTCATGGGAATCCTGGAGATGGAACATATCTAGTCTTCCTGAAGGCATCGGATATGTCGCTTCTCCAAAGAGTAAGTGGTAAGATCAGACAACATGGGTCTAGGAGTAATATATTAGCTTGGATGGAGGATTGGTGAACCAACAAAATGGAGTCAGATGGAATAAATGTATAATTTTCTTTTGACAAATGTAATTTGTGGGGTGCCATTGATTTCAGGACTCATGCCTCAACCATTTGTGATCGATGGAATGACTTTACTCTGTTGATGGGATAGAAAATACGATGCCACATTTTCAGATGACACTAACATCGATGGGAAATTACTTCAGAATGATGGTGCAAGAGATTTTGAATCTATATGGATAGGTTGGGTGAATGGGCCAACATTTAGCAAGGAAAATTAAAGTGAAGAAATATTGGGATTTTAGAGTGTATGTTTGCTCGCTGATCTGTGGGTTTGATATCCAGACATTACCTGGCGAGGTAACATCATCAGTGGCGACCTCCAAGTGAAGCGAAGCTGTTGTCTCCTGCTTTCTATTTATATCTTTCTCCTGGATGGGGTTCCTGGGGTTTGTGGTGATGTCATTTCCTGTTCGTTTTCTGAGAGATTGATAGATGGCATCTAAATCTATATGTTTGTTTCTGGCGTTGTGTTTGGAGTACCACCACAAAGAAAAGCCACCATTTCGACTGGGACAACACATCTATCCTGGGACAGGCTAAGCAAAGACATGCCAGAGAATTCCTAGAGGCCTGGCACTCCAACCACAACGCCATAAACAAACACATAGATCTAGTTGCCATCTATCAACTCCTCAGAAAACGAACCGGAAATGACATCACCACAAACCCCAGGAACCACATCCAGGAGAAAGATATAAATAGAAAGCAGGAGACAACAGCTTCGCTTCACTTGGAGGTCGCCACCATTGATGTTATCTCGCCAGGTAATGAAACGTCTGGATATCAAACCTACAACTCAGCCAGCAAACCAACATCCTAAATCTCAACCTGAGCTACAAACCTTCACAAACTTTGCAAAAGCCATGAGCGCAACACGCTACAACTTGCCAGTAGATGGGAAAGGAATGCCATCCGAGAGAGTTCCACTCGCAAACAGCTGTACTTCCTGCATGAATGTTTAAGAAAACAACTACTGCCAAAATGTCTGCAATATAAACGCCGATAAAAACACCTCAAGCCAAAAGTTTAACAGAACAAAACGGCCGCAGAATGCTCCGAGAATTAATCAATGACGCCCACCACAGACTCTGAAAATACAAACGGGAAATTGCGCGCCATAAGCCGTTATTCAAACAAGCAACAAACCAAGTATGGTCAGACGTGATAGAACAAGCCATCAACACCAAACACCGACAAAGACAGATAAAGAAAAATCGGGACGTGAAGAAAAAACTGGACAAACTCACAAAAAAAACACAAAACCGCTAACACAGGGGCATGGATAAAGAACTTATCAGACCGGACCCTATCAGACACAGAAAAAGCGGTACTAGTCAAAGGATTAAATTTCAATTACCGAGACGCTGACAAGAAGGAATTACTAGCGGCATTAGAAACCACATTGAAGGGCAACAATCTCATGGAAGAAACACAACAAACGATCAGACAGATAGTTGCACCTATTCTCAGCCGAAAGAGGGAAGGAAAACAAACTGACCACACAAGAAAAGAAAGCCCTAGAAAACCTCAAAAAAGACAAAGACTTCATTGTATTACCTGAAGACAAAGGTCGCTCACAGTCATCCTGAACAGAAGGGACGACATCGAAAAATCTAATGCACTACTCGCAGGTACCAACACCTACCAACAGGTGGCGCTTTACCCGACCACACAACTAGGAAGCAAAATTACTTATCTCCTAAGAACATTACACAATTCCGGACAATTAAACAAGACAGAATTCCAGAAAATGAAACCCGATGGGACCAATACCCCACAATTCTACGGACTACCAAGAATCCATAAACCAGGAGCCCCCCTCAGACCCATAGTCGCACTACCCAGAACACCAATTTACAGACGAGCCAAAGAACTACACGCAAGACTAAAATACCTAGTAGAAGAGTCACAACACTCCATCCACTCCACCCAGGAAGTCCTAAAAATCATCAAAAACGCCAACATAGAGGAAGACGATGCAATGATCTCATTCGACATAACAGCACTGTTCACCTCCATTAATATCGACCTGGCAACGGAAACACTTACAACACTTTTAGAAGAGACCATCACACACACACCAACCACCATCAATCACATTACCAAAGAAAATATCATGAAGCTAATGGACCTGTGCCTCACCACCCACTTCACCTTCAAAAACATAGTCTGCAAGCAAACCAACGACACACCCATGGGATCTCCACTTTATCAGGATTCATAGTAGAAGCGGTAATGCAAGGACTAGAAACAGCCCTACCAATCATCAAACCAAATATCTGGGTTCGCTACGTAGATGACACTTTTGGCATCACAAAATGAAACAAGATAGAAGAGACATTTAACATCATCAACAACACTCTCACAGGCATAAAGTTCACCAAGGAGGAAGAAACCGACAACAAACTCGCATTCCTGGACTTCACAGTCGAAACAAAGGACAATGGAGAACTACAAACCTGCATATAGAGAGAACCGACAAACACTGACCAAATACTTAACTACACCAGCAATCATCTCAACACACACAAATGAAGCTGTATCAGGACCCTATTCCAACGAACTCAGACGAGATACGCAAAACAGCGAGAACCACCTATACGACGTATTCAAGACGAACGGATACTCAAGAAATACAGTGCGCAGATTCCTCAAGGACAAACCACGACAATCAGACCAAACACAGCCAGAAACCCTAACCACCTTACCATACATCAAAGAAGTTTCAGAAATGACAGCCAGACTACTGAGACTCATCGGAATCCTAGTAGCACACAAACCCACCAACACTCTCAAACAAAAACTAACAAACTTAAAAGACACAGTACAACCCATGGACAAAACCAATGACATCAACAAAATTCCATGCAAGGACTGCCACAAACACTTCGTAGGACAAACAGGAAGAAAGTTAACCACCAGGATACACGAACACCAGCTAGCCACAAAAAGACACGACCCTCTCTCCCTCGTAGCCCTACACACGGATGAAAAAATCCACCCTTTTGACTGCGACAACACATCTACCGTGGGGCAGCTAAGCAAAGGCATGCCAGAGAATTCCTAGAGGCCTGGCACTCCAATCACAACGCCATAAACCACACATAAATCTAGATGCCATCAATGAACTCCTCAGAAAACGAACCGGAAATGACATCACCACAAACTCCAGAAACCACATCCAGGAGAAAGATATAAATAGAAAGCAGGAGACAACAGCTTCGCTTCACTTGGAGGTCGCCACTGATGATGTTATATAGCCAGGTAACGAAACGTCTGGATATCAAAACTACAGCTCAAGGAGCAAACATACACCCCAAATCTCAACCTGAGCTACAAACCTTCACAAACCTTGAGAAAAAAAATGGTGCTATTCAAGTTGGCCAGTATTAATGGAGAGACAAATTATTATCTAAATGGCGAGAAAGTTCAAAGTGCTTAGGTGCAGAGGGATCTGGATGTCTGCTTGCATATCACAGAAAACCTGCATGCGGGTACTGCAAGTAATGAGAAATGCAAACATAATTTCAGTGTTTACTTATAAAAGGATAGAGTAGGGAGTGTTGGTGTAGCTATGCAAGGCATTAGTGAGGCTGCAACTGGAGTACAGTTTGGGTGTCCTGCAGAATGAGATATTTCCATTGGAGGCAAGTCAGAAGAGCTTCATTCGATTGATTCCATATTTGAAGTGTTTGTCTTATGAAGGGAAATTGAGCAGTTTAGGCCGATACGCTCGAGTTTATAAGAATGAAAGGAAATCTCATTGAGTTCTGTAAAATTCGAAAAGTAATTGAAAGTGTAGATGTGGGTGGATTTTGTTTTCATGTGGCGCAATCTACAACAAGAGACTAGAGTTTTAGGATTGAGAGATGGCAGGAAATTGGAACAGAGGCCGCGTTGACATCAGCCTCATCGAGCGGTTGGATTCCTCACAAATTCTCCTTGTTCTTATTCAACTGTTGGACTGTGTTGTATAGGAATGAGGGAGGATTGGGTATCATGCAGGAAGCAGGCACTCAGGATAAAGCAGTTAGAGAGAACAGTGACCAGCGCTGGGTTCTCAACTATTTACATTCTATATTAATGATCAGGAAGATGGAACAGATATACAGATGCTGAGTTTGGTGATGTCGCTGTGATAAGCAAGAGATTACTTTATGAAGAGAGGGTGGAGAGTCTGCAAATAGATTCAGAGAGGTAAAGACAATAGATAATAGTTTGTCAGGTGGAATCTAACATGATATACCCTGTCATTTCATTTACAGAAATAATGGAAGGCAGTATGTTACTGAAATGGAGAGGGATTACAGGACCTAGTAATACTGTGTACTGGGAGGTTCACTCAGACCCGTTCAGAAATGGCAGGTTTTGCTCCATCCCTGATTGTCAGCTCCCAGACACTCCAAGTGACCACATTGCTCTGCGTACACATGGAATACTTTGATGTGATTGATTGATGGTGGGGATGGTGTTTTGAAACCTGCATCAAGAGGATGTCCTTTATCCAAGATATATTCATTTCTTACCACGTGGAGACCCGATGACGATGAAAATGCCTGACTGCTTCTGAATGAAGAGGCCATGACTGCTACCAGGACAGTGGGTATTCACCAACATGATATACTGTGCATGCATTACATTAATAGAGAGAGAAATCCTTCAGTTCCTCTACCTCTCCCCATTGACATGGGTACTCTGCAGATGCACTGTACACCATCGGAAATCCCACTATACTGGATATACCCGGAAGCTCCCTGCTGTGGGAGAAACAATGTATTTACCTCATCCACCATGTATATCCTCCATCACCGAATGGTGACATTGATGTTGAGATATTGGGAAATGATGGATGTGTCACCTTGTCCAGCCTGGAATGTTCTGGATCATAGAAACTGTATGAGAAACAGTAACCCTAACAGCCACTGCCAGCATCATCCTCCCCCTGGTGTGAAACTGCAGGTCGTGTTGAAGGAGGTGGAGGTGATACCATTCTATGACCAGCTCCTTGTTCAATCAGTGTCCCCTCACACTCTGCTCCTGGGTTAAGTGAAGCTTGGGAAGCTGTACCTGGAAAACCCAATGTGGATACAGCAGATCCCTTTCCCCACACACACTCACTGCGTGGTTTCAGAGTTCCCCTCTCTGCAGCCTCTGCTCCATTTGTTGTTCATGTAACAGACGCAGATGCTGCATCCAGAGTTGGGTCACCAAATCCTCAGGTCTCCCTGCATGTCTGAGGCAGCTCACAGCACAACCTCCAGCAAACCATCCCCAGCCCCTCCACTTAATTTTCAATTACAGGAGTCATCACAAATCCCTTGGCTACAAGTGTTGTGGACCAGTCCAGATCTCCCCAAAATATTTTTAAGAAGGCTGCTTAGACCCAAAACCTTTCCTTATTTTGAATATAGATGGGAGGTGTGCGTTCCAGATATGTTGTGACTGGTCAAACCACTCAACATTAAGCAAAATATAATCTATTCAAATGCTTTAGTTAAAATAAAATCAAAGAAAAGAATATTTTGGGAGAGCTTATATGTTGGAACACTTACATAAACACTAGATACCGTACCCTCTTGGTTTACACTGCTTTGCTTTGTATATTCAAATGCAGATCCTTACAGCAGTTTGCCAATCCTGGAGGTTACAACATCAACAAAGAGCTCAGAGAGAAAAGCATTTCGGATCATGTATTGAAACTTCCAACCCTTCTGGGATCCCCAGCAGCTTCTGAATGCTGCAGCTAAAAACAAAATGAGGAAACCTGGTCTGGAAGAGCTGGCCACTGTCCTTCCATTGTAACCACCGTTTTAATGAAACCTAAAGGCTTTCTCAGTTAGTTACTTAAACTGTTTTCAGACAGCAGTTCTGCACCTCTGCCTTTAAAACGTCTCTTCAAAAAAAAACAATAGTAAATAAACGTTTTATAATGATAATATCTTCACAACTCATTCTTTAATAAAATAATCCATCAATGCACAAATGTGGATTCCTTTTAGACCTCCTAATCTTCCTCTATTAGCAGACTGAAATGCATATATATTACATTGACTCTGAGCATACAAATATTCACAACTATTTCGATTTCAGTCATTTTACTCCTGCCACAGAATGCCTTTGTCTTTCTTCATCCAAGTCTCCACAAGATGTCAAAACTTAGGTTTTCTCGTCCTATCACCTGTATAATTTCAAATTAATGGCAGCAATAATAAGCTCAATCGAAACAGACTGGTATCCTTCTCCCTAAATTTCTCCAAAAACTTTAAGGGGTCACGATCAGTGAAAAAGATTTGTCTCATGTATGTTATTGGCAATGTCAATCTGAAATGTTGGAACGCCAACACCAAGCCGAAGGCCTCCTTCCCCACTGTGAAATAAATCTGTTAATGTTTCTGCTGGACCCACCAACCACACGTTACATAATGGAGCACTCCTCATCTTTTCAATAGTCCTTCTGAATGACATAGCTCCCCATGTCTCCGTGTAAAAGAATTATATGTTTCCGTCCCTCTTAATGCTGTAACCTCTTTACCTGCTACTACTGGCCTATGCCAGTAAACCTTACTTTCACAGGTATATGTTTTAAGAAGATCTCACACATTCTTCAATCTCTCACAGAATCCAAGCTTTGATTTCTGAACTCAATCAGCATCATCAGCCATTTCAGCTTCTCACCTTGCCATTTTAACTCTCAGCTCTTCCACACGAGTTCTCACGACTGCAGGAAGTGAATTGTTGAACTTCTCCAAAATAAGAATCTCTCTAAGAGTGTCATAGGTTTGCTCAGTTTTTAATACCCTTACCCACCTTTCAAAATTACTTTGTTTGATCCTTTCAAACTCAATGCGCGTTTAACCGGAGACCCTTTTTTAGATTCCTGTAATGCTGTCTGTCAGCTTCTGGCCCAAGTTCATATACACTTTCAGTTGGCATACTGGCCACTCCATACTGGCCAGATACCTCCTCCGATAGGGATGCAAATACCTATCCGCCTTGTTTGGATCAACTAAATCCACATGGTCACTGGTGTCTGCATTTGCTTAGCTTCTTCTCAAACGAAATTCAAAAGGCTTCCCCATCCTTCTCATCAAATTTGGAGAACGCCTGGATGCATTTAAACAGATCCCCATTAGGCCATTGTTTACAATAGGGTTGCTCAACCTCACTAACCTCCTCATCCAGCCGACCGTCTATCTTCATCTCCGCCCTCTCTGTCAACTTTATTCTCTAATTGCTAACTTCTTAAGTTGAAACTCTCTGCTTTTCTTCTGCTCTTTTTTTCTCTTTCTTCTTCATTTCCCTTTCTTTTATTTCTAATTTTCATCATAATTCAAACTGTTTCAATTCCTTCTCATTTTCAAAGTGCCTCATTTGAAATTGAATTCCAGCCATTTCCAAAGAGTCTGAAGGCGTTTCCACCAAATATAATTGCCGAGCTATAGCTGTAATTATCTCTCATTTTCTCACAGACAATCGCAAACCCAACTCCAGCTTGTCTGTCAATTCCTACAGTTTTGCCTTCATTACCTGTTGTAAAACCCCCAACTTCACTTTTCCACACCCAGAGAATTCTTGGTGACTGAATCTTTATACAAAAAATACCAACCGAATTCAACATAGGGAAAAAAAGACACTAGCAACTACCATACGCGACCTTTGAACCCAATAGTCTCCTGGTGCATACTCTCCAGTGTCTGCATGAGCTTATTCTGGATGCTTTGGTTTCCTCCCACAATCCAAAGATGTACATGTCAGGTGTATTGGCCATGATAAATTGTTCATAGTTTTCAGGGATGTGTGGGTTAGGTGCCTTAGTCGGGGTAGATGTGTAACAATAGGGTAAAGGAATGGGTCTGGGTAGGTTACTCCTCGTAGGGTCGGTGTGGACATGTTGGGTCGAATGGCCTGTTTGCATACTGTATGGATTGTAATTCTAAACCCAATTTGGTATTATCGACTTAGAACCAGACAAGAGACCCCAGTTTGCTATAGACAAATCAGACCGCCTCAAACTATTTTAAGAATGTAGCTTGGATGCCAATCTTTCCTTATTTTAAAGGTAGATGTGAAGTGGGTGTTCCAGATGTGATGCTACTAGTCAAACCACTCACCATTAAGTAAAACGCAATATATTTAAACACTCTAATGAAAATCCAGACAAAATGAGGAGGAATTTAGAATAACTTAAATATTGGAAATCTTAACGGAATAATGGATGCAGTACCTTCTACAAATGAACTGTTCCAATATACTAACATCACCTAAACTAACCCCTTGGTAAAAAGGAACATTCAGGCATGTGTTCTTGCATACAGTTCTCCAATCCAGGAGGAAACAGCATCAAGTGAGGTTCCAGAGAGAATAGCAGCTCGGGATAATTTACTAAACCTTCCAACCTTCTGGGACCCCAAGCACCTGGTGATTGTTATAGCTACAATAAAAAGAAACCTAGAAATCCTGGTCTGTGCCAGCTGGCCATTGTTACTACAATTTATTTTTAAAAACCCTAAAAGCCCCGTAATTTATTTACTTGAGCCGTTTTCAGTAGGCAGTTTGGCCTTTAAGATCTCTTACTAAAAAAAGGATAAAATAAACTTTTATTAAAAAAAAAGTGACAGCATTATCAGGCAATCAGGTGCATGGTCCTTTACTCAGTGGGCTACCTCGTGTTACTGATCACAAGATCACCAGAGAGGGACAGCCACAGGTACTGACCAAGTTACAACGATGTTTCTCATAACTTCTGAAACACGCCTATCCATGGACCATCATATGGGACATACCAGAAAGTGAACAACCGCTTATCACACCCCATTTCATTATTTCTGAGCTACACAATGCCAGCACTCGATACAGTAGGGAGCCAAAACCCAAGGCCAGGGAAAGATACAAAAGGACAGAGAGATTCACATTAAAGACTGAAACAGACAGTTAATTAACTAAAAAGATGTTGTGGAAATATGGGGAAAAAGTCAGGGCAGTGGGACTAATTGGAGAAGTGAGATCTTCGTGAGTAAAATTACAAGAATGAGAACATTCAATAAAGGCATTGCCAGATAAGCTGAAATGGTTTGTTACATCAAATTCTGAATCTGCTTCACAGAACATCACAAACAACATAAACTGGGACAAGATGACAGCCCCTTTCGGAGAGCTGTGCTGATCATGCTCGCGTGTTGCTCAGTAAATTGCACTATCTGCCCAGTATGAGAGTATTGTAAACTTTGCTATCATGTCCTAAATATATTCACATCAGGTTACTGCCTACAATGGGAAGGTTTGCTCTCTCTGCTTGTGAGTGTGTGTTCATCAGGGAGAGAGAGAGAGAGAGTGTGTGTGTGCGCGTGATTGACGTGGTTAAATGAGAAACTCATTGTCTGAGAAAGAACGCACATGAAGAAAACAATTTTAAATACGAACAACTGGCAGGCTTTTTGTTAATCAACAGAGAGAACGAGAGAAGTTTCATGGACAGATGAGGTAAAGTGTTTGAGAATGTTAAAATAAAGGCATTTCCAGACACAACAGCAATATACGTCAGCGTGCATGAATGACAGATGGATGGGAGTTTAGTGTGAGTTTGAATCAGATTTGTTTGGGCAGGTTTGACGCCGGGAGCATCAGCAGCAGATTCTTGCCTTCATTAAGACTGTATTTCATATCTCAAGATTAAAACAGCAGATGGAATGAACCAGTGAGACATATTCTGGAGTGATGTGTATCTCAAGTTAGAAATGGTCAAGGAATGGTGTCAAGAATCAGCTCAGTGTCAAAGGGATCTACCACATTTGTGACGTGTCTGCTTCTGCTGCAGATATTGTCCAGGGATGGGATGGAAACAGTAGAGGAAGTGGAGTTTGTAACCAGAACAGTAGACAATGACCTCCATGCCCTTAACAGCAAAGGCAATGATATATTGAATTATGGTTCTCCCCGGAAACAGAATAGGTCAATATAGAGACCCGGAGTAACATTGCCAGAGCAGTGAGCGAGACAATAATTGAACACCTTCATTGATGTCAGTTAGTAGTGGTCTGTAAAGTGAATATCTGGATTGAGAGATTCCACAGGAACAATAATTTTGGCAAGAAGTGTAGACTATATGAAATAACAATAATATAGTGATAACTGGTTTATAAAAAACAAAATCTGGACAGTAACACTCACCAGGAACACCAACGATAGCCAGGAAGGGATAATAGAAGTATTGAAAAATGAGAAGAGCGTAATAGATCTGCGATGATAATGACAACCAATCAAATGCAGAAAAATACCAAACATAATTGGATAAGCGCCTGTCTATTGTTGGAATATTCCTGTCTAATGTTCTCAGATTCTGATCCATTGTTGGAATATTCCAGTCTAATGTTCCCAGATTCTGATCCATTGTTGGAATATTCCAGTCTAATGTTCTCAAATTCTGATCCATTGTTGGAACATTCCCGTCTAATGTTCTCAGAGTCTTATCTCTCCTCCCCCACTCTCTGGATTTGCTGATCCCTGTCAGTGCTGTCGGTGATGCTCCCGCTCATGCTATGGGTTGACACATTGTACGGAGAAACTTATCATTAAAAGATGGACACTCTCCACTGGGATAATTAGAATCCATGGAGGTTGGCATTAATCACAGTCACTGAACAAACAGACTCAGTTAACCAGTTCCATACATCACTTTTCATTTACTGGTTTTGGACGGAATGGTTGAGGGTTGCTGAGGGATGGACCATAAATCTTTCAATCTTTTAAATCTTTTTTTCCTTGTCTGTGGGAATATTAACAGAACACTGCAGCAGTCTATATATGTTCCACTCTGTTTATGAAAGGAGGCAGTTACAAAAAAAAAACAGATCGGCTGCATAAAAAAAAGTCTATTGGGCAAGTTTCTAGATTCCTGAACACAACGTACGGTACTTATTAACCAGTGTGAGGCCAATAGGTTTTAATGCCCTGTTACCAAATCCTTTCACAAACTTGAGACAGAGCATTGAGACTGCTGCTCAGGAACTGGACAAAACAATTCTGTCCCTGTGGGCAACTTACAGAGGGATAAGAGAAAGCCATTCAGCCCATATTAGTCTGTTGCTACTTGAAAATGTGGAAAACTGGAATATTGGCACATTTTGCCAACAGAATCATTCAAAACAAAGAGATGTGTCACTGCAGCTGTATGAGCTGTTACTGAGAGGGCACCTGGAGTACATTGTGTTCTCTGTGTTTCTGTAACTGAGAATGGTTGGACCCCCATTAGATACAGTTTACCGGCAGCGCGTAATCCATGGGTTGCTGTGTCATTTGATCTCTCGGGTCTGTTACACAGGGTCAGGAGGATGCTATGAAGTCTCTTGAGTCTATTTCAGAGGGACAGGAGGAGCCAATTCAGCCTCTCGAACCTGTTCCAGAGGGGCAGGAAGTGTTTATTTAACTTTCAAATCTGTTACACATAAATATTAGTTTCAAACTAGTTGTGGAATAGGAACGACCTGATGTAAACATTAAAGTTCTAACTTTCAATAAGGCCAATTTTGAAAGTGTTAGGCGAGCCCGGTGAAAGATTAATTATGATACCCTATTCACAGGGAAAGGGATGGTTGGAAAATGCAAGGCGATTAAAACTTGGTGTCAGAGAGTCCAGAGCCATCGTGTTCCTATTAGTGAGATGGGCAAGGCTGGTGGCTGCAGGGACTGCTGGATAGCTAGATATATTGATGCTCTGGTCAAGATAAGGAAGGAGGCATATGTCAGGTAAACAGAGCTGAGATCAAGTGAGTCCCGAGAGCAGTATAAGGGAAGTAAGTGTATAATGAATGGGGAACTCCAGCTAGAAAAATATGGGCATGAGATGGCTTTAGAAATAGGGTTAAGGAGGCATTGAAGCAACTCTACACGTCCTTTAATGGCAAAATATTAACTAGGGAGAGAATAGGGCACCTTACAGGTCAATAAGGCTACCTATGTGCGTAACCATAGGAGATGGAAGGATTACTAAACAAGTATTTCTCCTCAGTATTTAATGTAGAGGAGATTACAACAGTGAGAGAAGGAAGAAATATATAGTAATATCTTGAATAGTATCTATATTACAAGGAGATATCGGACATTTTAAAACATACAAAGGTGAACAAATCCCTGTGACCTGATCAGTTGTATCCCAGAAGTTTGTGGGAAGCTCGGAAAGAGATTGCTCAAGTCTTCTGCTGATATATCTGTATTATTGATTTACACTGGTGAGGCGTCAAAAGACTGCAGGGCTGCTAACATAGTGTCATTATTTAAGAAAGTAAGGAAAATACAGCTAACTATAGATTGGTGAGCCTGACGTCAGTGATGACTAAATTGTTGGCGGTGGGGGCGCGGTGGGGGGGGGGTGGTTGATTGAAAGGATGTATATGCATTTGGAAAGACAAGGACTGAAGAGAGCTTTGTACATTGGAGATCACCTCTCACTGACTGGGTGGAATTTGTTGAGGAAGTGGAGAAGATGATTGATGATGGCAGGACAGTGGATGTTATCTTTATGCAATTCAGTAAGAAAATCAAAATGTTCTACATGGTAGACTAGTTATCAAGGTTAGACTGCCGGGAATCCTGGAAAGCTCGTCATTTAGGCCCAATTTTTTCTTGAATATTGGAGATAGGGCGTGACAGTGGACGTTTGTTCATTGAACTTGGAGACCTGTGACTAGTGGCGTGCCACAAAGATCAACAGTGAGTCTTTTGTTGCTTATGCAAATCATTTGTACTTGAGTAAGTGAAGTATGGTCAGTAAGTTTGTAGATAATTCCAATTTTGGTGGTAACTTCGACAGTGAAGAATAATGTCACAGAATATAATGAGGCGTTGATTAGGTGAGCTGAGGAGTGGCAGATGGAGTTTATTTTAGATAAATGTGAGGTGTTGCATTTTGGCAAGAAATATCAGAGTATGAAATATAGGTAGGGTCCTGTTGAAAGTCGCCAGTCAAGGATAACTCCACAGAAATTATGGAATCCCTACAGTGAGGAAACAGGCTATTCTACCCATCGAGGCCACACCGATCCTCTCAACCGTATCCCACTGGACAAACCCCTACCCTATCCCGCTGAGCCTGCATTTCCCATGGCTAATCCACCTCGCCCACACATCCCAGTGTACCATGCACAATTTAGGATGGTCAATCTACCCTTACCTGTATATCTTCATACTGTCAGAGGAAAACATAGTACCCGAAGGAAACTCACACAGACAAGGGGAGAATGTACGACCACACAGTCAGTCATTCACGGATGGAATTAAACCCAGATCGCTGTCCTGTGAGGCACCTTGTGGTGCAAGTTCTCAGTTCCTTGAAAGTGCCGTCACAGGTAGACAACACAGTGAAGAAGCCACTTGTTGATCTTCCCTTTATTGGTGTGTGCTTTGACTCTAAGCATTTGCATGACGTGTTGGATCTGTACAGGATATTTGGCCACTTTTGTAATATTGCCTTTAATTCTGGGCTCCCTGCTGTCGGGGAGATGTTGTCAACCTTGAAAGGGTGCAGAAGAGATTTTTTAAAAAATGTTGCAGGTGTTGGGGGGTTACAGTTACAGGGAGAATTTGAATAGGCTGGGGCTATTTTCAAGTATTGAGCCAAAGGGGTGACCTTAAAGAGGTTTATAAAATCATGAGGGGTATAGATAAGGTAAACAGTCAATGTCTTTTCACAGGATGGACGAGTCCAAATATAGATAACAAAGGTTTAAGGTGAGAGGAGAAAGATTTAAAAAGGGGCGCTAAAACAATATTTTCACACACACACTTCTGTGTGTACGGATTGAACAGCCAAAAGAGGTAGTGGGGGCAGGTACAGTTACACCTTTAAAATAGCATTTGGATGCATACACGCATGGAAAGTGTTTAGAGGGAGATGGGCCAACTGCTGGCAAGGGGGAACGAGATTAATTTAGGATATTTGGGCTGTACGGATGACCAGACCGCAGGATCTTTTTCCGTGCTGTCCATCTCTGAGAAACTATTGACACTTGAGAGTTTAACATGGGAACAGAAGGAGGTTATTCCGCTTCTGAATACTGTCAGTCAGCTTGCTTGCTCAATTACTGACAGTCAAATACAAAAATAAATCATTCAGATTTTGATGGTGTTTTACAGAACCAGGAGAAGGGTTTTTACTCAAGAAAAGCGTTAAAGAATGTGAAGAGGCTTCAGTCCCTCAACTCCATTCCACAGAAGCAGCAGTTGAGCACAGAGCTATTGGAGCCTGTTACTCTGGAGCAGGAGGATGACATCTACTTTCACAAAACTTGGATTAAGCGACAGTCACTCAACTGCTCGAGACCGGGACACAGCAACAGGAGGCTGTCACTCAACTGCTCGAGACTGGGACACAGGAACACGACGCAGTCACTCAACCACTCGAGACTGGGACACAGGAACACGACGCAGTCACTCAATTGCTCGAGACTGGGACACAGCAACAAGAGGGAGTCACTCAACTGCTCGAGACTGGGACACAAGAACAGGAGGCAGTCACTCAACTGTTCGAGACTGGGACACAGCAACAGGAGGCCGTCACTCAACTGCTCGAGACTGGGACACAGGAACACGACGCAGTCACTCAACTGCTCGAGACTGGGACACAGGAACACGACGCAGTCACTCAACTGCTCGAGACTAGGACACAGCAACAAGAGGGAGTCACTCAACTGCTCGAGACTGGGACACAGGAACAGGAGGGAGTCATTCAACTGTTCGAGACTGGGACACAGGAACAGGAGGGAGACATTCAACTGCTCGAGACTGGGACACAGGAACAGGAGGCAGTCACTCAACCGCTTGAGACTGGGGCACAGGAACAGGAGGCAGTTATTCAACTGTTAGAGACTGGGACACAGGAACAGAAGGCCATCACTCAACTACCCGAGACTGGGACACAGGAACAGAAAGCAGTCATTACACTGCTCCAGACTGGGACACAGGGTCCAATCACAAGAATGAAAACAAATAATAAAGGTATTGCCAGATGTTTAGCTCTCTCACATTCGCAATCCAACTCACATAACCACTCCATCCATTATATGTTCACGATGGAGCACTGTGTAGATCCGGCTAGCGTACTGCTGAATGCAACCCAGCAATATCCAGAATGGAATTCTGTGCAGCCCACACCAATGCTCGATCGATAATCATGGGCTAAATTTCCAGAGTTGGGAGCTGTGCAGACCGCACTGGTTCATTCATATATAAACGCAGACTGTTGCATTGTTCGGTAACATTGTGTTAGATTGCAGCCCAGTGTGGGGAAACTTGCATACAATGCTGAAAGTGACAGGATGTGCAGCTCCCATCCATTTACAGCTCCATATCTCCACTGTGCCTTGACAAGGGGTGCCGTGGATGTGGAAATCACGGCGATGGAGAGATGTAAATGGAAACAGTTTAAATACCAATAGTACTGATTAAGGCGAGTATCACACCAGTATTTAAAGTTGAAATGACTGAGATAATATCCAATAAGGTTTTGTAAATGGTGCAAAGTAGTTAGAGGGGGATGGTATGTTATAGTGGTTGCACTATAAGCCTCCAAATCAACAATGGGAATTAGAGGAAGAAATATACAGGGAGACTGGGGAGAGTTGCAGGAGTAACAGGATTGTAATAATTTCAATTGTAATGATTTCAATTTTCCGAACATAGACTGGGACTTCCAGATGATTAAGAACTTAGATGGAACGTGATTCGTTAAGTGTGTTCAGGAAAGTTTCCACAATCAATATATAGAATAACCTACTTGAGAAGGGACAAATTCGACCTACTGTTGGGAAATAGGGCAGGATAGGTGAAGGAGATAAAGTGGAGGAGCATTTTGAGAAAAGTGATTAGAGTTGTATTAATTTTAAAATAGTTATGGGAGGGACAAAATTGGTCCACAGATTCAACTTCTCAATTGGGGCAACGCGTATGTTGTTGGAATTAGACAGGGGATTGCAGGGGATGATTGGAGTTGTTTGTTTCGAGGTAAAAGGATTTCGGGCAAGTGGGAGGGCTTTAAAAGTGAGAGAGCTCAAGTTCAAGGTTTCCATTTTCCTGTGAGAGTGAAGGCAAAGTGAGACTGGAAGAGAGAACCCTGGATGGCAAGAGATATTGAGGCTCTGACCAGAAAAAATGGAGGCGTGGCTCAGGTTCAGGCAGCTCGGATCAAGGGAATCCCTGGAGGTATACAGGGGATAGAGGAGTTAGTGAAGAAGGAAATCAGCAAGGCGAAAGGGGGTATGGGATAGTCTTGGCTGAGAAATTTAGAGTGAATCCAAATTCAGTATAGTAAAGATAAAGAACAACTAGGGAGAGAATAGGATGCTTTAAAATCAAAAATAGGCATGCATGTGTAAAACCTCAAGAGATTGGTGAATTCCTCAATTTCCCCTCTGTGTTTACCATGAAGAAAGACATGAAGACCTGTGACATTTAGGAGGTTAGTTGTCAAATCTTGGTACTGTCCATATCACAGTAGAATTGCTGTTGGATATATTAGAATGCACAAAGTCAGACAAATCTTTTGGTCCTGACCAGATACATCCAAGACCACTGAAAGAAGCGAGAGATAAACCTTAAGCGCCAAGATCCCGGAAGACTGTGCGGTAGCAAACGTTGTACCTTATTCAAGAATGGCTGCAAAGAAAAGCCCAGGAAATATAGACCAGTAAGCTTCACACCTGTTTTCGCTAAACCACTTGAGAAGCTTCTGAAAGATAAAATGTGCATGCATTTGGAAATACAAAGTTTGATTTGAAGCAGTCAGCTTCGTTTTGTGCGTGGCGGATCATGCCTTACGAAGTTTGTTAGAGATTTTTGAGGAAGTGACCAGGAACGTTGACGAGGGCACAGTGGTAGACATCTTCTATTTCGATTTCAGTACGACCTTTCATAAGGATCCACATAGTAGGCCACTCTAGAAGATTATATCACATAGAATCCAAGGTGAACTGGCAAATTGGCGACACAATTGGCTTAACATTATGAAGCAAACGGCTATGGTGGAGGTATGCTTGTCGGACTGGAAGCCTGTGACAATTGGCCTGCCTCAGGGGTCGGTCCTGGGCCCATTGCTGTTTGTTATCTATATAATTATTTGGATCAGAGTGCACAACGCAAGTTTATTAAGTTTGCAGATGACACTAAAATTAGAGGCATCGTTCAGAGAGAGGAACGTTAGCAGAAATTGCAGCAATACCTTGACCAGCTGGGAAAGTGGGCTGAGAATTAGCAAATGGAGTTTAATATACATAAGTGTGACGTCTTGCATTTTGGAAAGTCAAATCCAGGTAGGAGTTTAAGGATGAATGTGAGGGACTTAAGGAGTGCAGTGGAACAAAACGACGTTGGAGATCAGGTGCACGGTTATCTGAATTTTGGGTCACAGGTACACAGGACCATGAGGAAGGCTGTTGGCACACTGGCCTACATCAGGGCATTGAGTATAGAAGTTGGGACGTTATGTTGCAGTTGTACAGAATGTTGGTAAGGCTGCAGTTGGAGTATTGTGTACAGTTTTGTTCACCTTGCTCTAGAAAGGATATTATTGTACATCAAATAATGTAGAAGGAATTTACAAGATGTTTCCTGGGCTAAAGGGTTGAGTTATAGGAAGAATTTGGACAGGTTAGAACTTATTTCTTTATACAGCAGGAAACTGAGGTGGTTCTTATGGAAGTATAGATTTTATCAAATTATAAGAGGCATGCCTGGGGTGAATGCATTTTTTTCTTGCAAGGTTGGGGAATCGAAGACGAGAGGACATCCGTTCATGTTTAGAGAGGAAAAACAAAACAGGAACTTGGGGATCATCTTTTTTACACAGCGTGTGGTACGCATATGGACTGAGCTGCCAGGGGAAGTGATTGAAGTGGGTACAATAACAACATTGAAAAGGCACTTGATCAAATACACAGATGGAACAGGATTAGATGGATACAGAGCAAAGGCAGGAAAGTGGCAGAATGGCAGATAAGGGGCAATTACAGCATGGTTTGTTGATGGAGCACGGCGGGCGTATCAGATGGGCTACTACAGAGGGAGAACATTCTCTTCCCAGAGGGAGCCACACCAGTAAACCCACCAATCATGGTCTGAGTTCACCGCCCAGCTCAGTGCAGTATCTGAGGTCTGAAGAAATGTCCAGTAGTACAGGACAAATATCAATAACCTTCCCTGCTCTTTCAGGATAAGTGTCACCGTATTCTCTCTGCTCCCTCACACTCACTGTATATCTGTGATTGCACCTACCCCCGAAAAAGACTCATGGTCCCCCACTCTCATAACTGCATGCAACGCTTACTCTCTCTCTCTCTATCTCTCGCCTTTGCAAAACATCCCACACAATCATGGAATATTCTGGAGAATGCCAATTATGGAATGTTCCAGATAATGTTCCAAATAATTCCCAGTTTCAGGAAAATTGCAGTGTCCCAGTGTGTAACATATAAGAGGAAGGAGTAGAGAAGTACGTTTTTCAAATCACATAAAATTCAAATCATGCTGAGGCCATTCAGCCCTTCAAACCTGCTCTGGCATTTAATAAGGTCCCCGCTGAACTGATAGTCTTCTCAGCTCCATGTTACGGGAACTTTGAGTCATTCAACCCCCGAGGTTCCTGTCATTGGCCAAACAGCACACCTCGGGCACTTTTGCCCCTTTTTTTTCAAGCGCCTGTTTGAGGGCATTTCCCATGGGGACAGACACTCCTAACAATATATTCCATCATCTTTATACTTACATGCAATGGTCAGCATACTTCACCCAGACCAAACAAAAATCTACACTTATTTTATGGTTATAAATATCCAATCACACTTAATAATTCTGGTTATTTCACTTGACTCACCTTAATGATATTAAAACAAATACAGCTTCTAAACACGTCTTGTTATAAAATACAATTTTGAGCAGAGACCGTTTTTACCCTCAGCCGTCATCTTGACCATTACCTGAATTGTACCACTTTACTTGTTATGAATGTTTCTTTTACCCTTTGTCTGAGACTGTTTCTGTCTGTATAAGTTACACAGTTCTCCCATTCAGTTGGACAGACGGCTGGTTTGTGATACAGAGGGAGGCCAACAGTGCAGGATCGGTTGCCCACACCTACAGAGGTGACCATGAAAGGGACGCTCTCTCAACCTCACCCCATCATCCAAGGTATGGTGATCCTCAGGAGAAACCAACATGAGTGGTCTCTCTGATGAGAGTACTTTGTGACTCTATTCTATCAATGTTAGCATTTTAATTTTCAAAAATATTTTATTGAAAAAGAGATTTTTAATATTATAATAAATCAATAACAACACAACTCAAATAACTGAAAAAATACATCCAGTTGCATGTACATTCAAAACAAGTTAAAACACTACACAGACAGAAGAAAAACAAAACTAAACAATAAATAATGAATAAACAATACAGCTCAGCACAACAAAACGATAGCTCTCGTTCATTAAGAGCATTAACTGATACGTTTTTTATGTTCATGGTTCTTCATCGATAGATATTAGATTCATTAGACAATAGCATCATGGTTATATAAAAACCCTTCTTGGAGTGGCCGATAACCCTGTATTGCCGTAATCCAAAAAGGGCTGCCATGTCTCATATAAATCTTTGTTTTTTGGTGCACCACACCAGTGATAAACTTGAAAGGGATATTCTCCATGGAGAGCTGACGACGACCCAACAGACTATATTTCCTAGCATGGAAAGTAGGGAAAGTAAGGATATATTTATTTTTCCCCATGTTTATCTGTGGAAACTACCCTGGGCAGAACCAGGAAAACAGAAACCAGGTCCATCTCCACTTCAGTCCTCAATACCCACTCTATCACACCTACCACAGTGCTCAAATATAGAAGAAGCCTGCAACAGGACCACAAGCAATGAGTAAGAGTGCCTGTAGTCATTCTGCATTTAGGACATGAAGGTAATCCCACTTTGCATTTTGAAGACAATTTGGCGTCAGATCGACACTATGAAGAATTTTCAACTGCATTGAATGTGTCCTACTACAGATCAAAATCCTTTGAGCATTTTCACAAATATCCTCCCATGTCTCTGAAGTGTTCTGTACTCTCTCTCTCGCAGGCATCACAAAGCTGTAGAGTCTTGTCTGAGGGGACACTCTCCAACTAATGATAGAGGGTACTGACAGAGAGTGTATTCTGAGCAATAGGCACCCTCTTCCCTCCATCAGATCTGTAAGAGTCTGCTAAAAATCTGCTTTTTTAATAATCAAATCTCTGATCTTGAAAAAAAATACAGAAGAGGTCTCTACCAGGTAGTCCATACGTACGAGTTAATGATCAAATGATATCATTATTTCTCCATCAAATAACACGTGGTGACTCAGTGGTGAACGCTGCTGCCTCACAGCACCAGGGCCTCAGCTTTGGTTCTGGTCTTGGGTGACTGGCTGCGTGGAGTTAACATTCTCGCCATGTCTGTGTGGGTTTCCTCCCACAGCCCGAAGATGTGCAGGTTAAATGAATTAACCATTGATAAATCACCCATAGTGTTCACGGATGTGTAGTTTTGGGCATTCGTCAGGTTAAATACAGGATGGTAGGGAAATGGGTCAGCGTGGGTTACTCTTCAGAGGGTCGAAGTGGACTTGCTGGTCCCCAGGGCTTGTATCCACACTGTAGGGATTCTACGAATTCTAAATCACTCAAGCAAGGCCCACCCCTTGCTGCCCACAGTTTAAACCTGGAATCTATTATCTCAGGATGACAACCCGGTATACCAATTATAGGGGTAAGAAACATGGTTTTGGCTGTATTGCCCTCCATTTCATGCATGGTCATTCATGCTTTAACAGTATTGATAATTATTGGGCTATGACAATACTTCTTAAATGTTGTCACTTTAGCTACGAAAAACAGACTAATCAGGGTTCACTTTGCCTGAGAGTGTTCAATATCTCACAGTATTGACGCCGAGTCCTCAGCGTCCCAGGCAATAACATGGGATAAAAATATCTTAATTGATAGCTTTTATCTGGGCAATCTACTCCCCACAATCTGTGGGGTAGTTGCAATCTGGTTAGCTTGATAAAAAGTTGCTTATGGTGCCAAGTAAAAGAGATAAACCAGCCATAAAGTCTCTTAAATATCTGTCTGGGAAACATCAAAGGAAGCATTCACAAGGGGTATAGCAAATAAGGAAGGACATTTATTTTAAGAACAGCTTTCCGACCGAGCTAGGATATTGGATTTGCCTCCCATCTTTGACGGTCTTGTTTAATGTTGTCAAACAAATGGACATAGTTCACGTTAAATAAATGATCAAAGACGGATTTAATGAATATACTGAAATAGGGAAACCATCCCCGTGACCATTTAAAAGGAAACTAGGATTTGCCCTCAACATCACGCATTTCCGCAAGACCTCCCATAGGCAGGGCCTCCAACTTTGTAAAATTAATCTTAAAGCCCGAAAAAGTGACAAGCGAATTAATGCATTGCATCACGTGAGCTACCGAAATTGCGGGATTTGACAAAAACATAAGACCATCTGCATTCAACATAATCTTATGTGACTTCAATCCCACTTCTGGGGCCGGTATGTTGGGATAATATTCCTAATTGCGCAGGATGCCACCGAATCTAGGATTGTTGCAGGGATGGGGAAGAGATCAACCCTCGTGTGCCCTAATTTATGCTGGTTAAAGAAGAAAATAAAATCCCTACTTGTGAGGCAGATTTGCCTCCAGACATCCACCAGCTCTAGTTCTGCACACAAATTCACTAATTGCTTACATTATAACGAGGATATTGGGGGACGTTTGGATGTTCTGTCCACAGTAGGGCCATAAGACAGTCAAAATTTCTTTCTACAATAATGTGCCACGATGCAAGATAACTTAATTTGGGAAAGGCATCTTCCAGGAGCTTGAGAGGATGCACCGGGTGGCAATAAACATTCAAAATAATGTATTAATTCCCATAGTTCAAGGCTTTGAGGATTATGATCCTTCCATGGGTGTTTAATATAATCTAGTAATTTAAATGAAAGATTCTTCCTATCCATTATGATTTCCCCCACTCTTAGTATTAAAACATGAGAAATAAACCCGATCAAACCCTCCCTGCTGTAACGTCAAACGTTCCTTGTAATCAAGGTGCATCTCCTGCAATAGAACAACATTCACTCTCTCTTTTGTAAGACGATAAAGTACATTTTCCCTCTTGAATGACAGATGGCTCCCCTTAATGTTCCAGGTACACCGCTTAAGCACATCATTATCCATAACATACTGTAGCAACATTTGAACTCGAGAGAATTTCATATCGAATTACACATCGCTAAGCATTGATGACAAAAGACTCATCGAGCTTAAATCTGTACAAACTAAAGCTACTGCAACTAACAAGCAGTAAAAACTTTCCAAAGCTAAAAACATTTAAAAAAGAACGAAGCAAAATCCAAAGTACCAATGACACTTGATAGAGTTTTCTCTGCTTCCCGTCCCCCCCACCACCCTACCCAATGGGGACGCTTACATATCACAAATCTTTATCTTCTGCCCGCTTCCAATATGGCATCCAGGGCAATTAATAACAATTAATAGGTGGGCACTTAATCATCACAACCACATTTGTATCTCGCTCCAGCTTGAGCCACACCCCAGACACAAGCAAAGAAAGAGAAAAAGAGTAATGATAGTATGAAGAAGTTAAAAGTGAGTATTCTACCAATCCCCGACTATAATTTAACACTGGTTGATACCAGAAAAATCCAACAAAATTTCTTTAAGAGAGAAACATGATTATCTCAACATCCAGCTTACTTTAAAATGTCCACAAAGTTTTTGCTTTCGCTGGAGAGTCAGACAAGTTCATTGATCCATTCAAAGCAATACGAAGCACCGTTGGGAACCATAAGGAATACTGAAACCTGAGTTCCATTACTCTTCGCTTGACGTCATCACAATATTTTATTTTCTGTATCACCACCGCTGAAATGTCCTTAAAAAACATAATCCTGGAGCTCTCTTGAATTAAAGCCATCCGAATATACATTGAGCTTCCATCAGTCTTCCATCAGTTTTAAATTATATTCCTGGATGTTCTGG
Organism: Hemiscyllium ocellatum; assembly: GCF_020745735.1. Taxonomy (NCBI): domain Eukaryota; kingdom Metazoa; phylum Chordata; class Chondrichthyes; order Orectolobiformes; family Hemiscylliidae; genus Hemiscyllium; species Hemiscyllium ocellatum. The sequence goes on along the minus strand of NW_026869181.1, from coordinate 207,724 downwards.
AGCCGTGTCATTTGGTACTATCGTCTACATTTTCCCCCAGACCGCACATTCCTGCCAATCCCCGATAATCCTCGACTCCGTTGTTATTTATGAACCTTCTGTCTGTGCCTCAAAAATATTCAATATCTTTGCCTTCAATGATTTGTGGGGAAGAGTTACAAAGACCCACAACACTGAGAAAACAAAAATAAAACACAAGCTCTGAATGTGAGATTATTTTTTCTTTGTTTCCTTATCTGAGGAAGGATATAATTATATTGGAAGTAGTTTGGAGATGTTTCATTTCATGTATTCCAGGAATGAGTACCTTATATTACGAAGGCTTTAACAAGTCACTCTTGGAAACAGAGGTGATCTTATTGAAGTATACAAGACCTAGAGGAGAGTGGATCAGATAGATACCTACTGGGTATAGTCCAAATTTATTGTCATTTTTATAGAATCTCTTCAGTGTGGAAGTAGGATATCCCATCCATTAAGTCCACACTGACCCTCCGAACAGCATCCCCCCGGATCTGCCCGCCCTTCCCTATCCATGTGACCCTGCATTTCCCATGACTATCCTACCCATCCCTGGACACTATGGGCAGTTTAGCATGGCCAATCCATTGTAAGTTGCATATCTTTCGACTGTGGGGGGTAATTGGAGCATTGTGAGGAAACCCCACATAGAGCGTCGCCCGAGGTTGGAATTGAACCCAGCTCCTTGGTGATGTGACGTAGCAGTGCTAATCACAGATCCAACATGCACACCCGGTAGTTCTCTTAGTTAATTGTGGCTGACTAAAGAAATCTGCCTGACTTGTTTCTTCCACTGAACCTGACCCAGTCTGAGACCTTTATGATCTGCCATATCACCAACCTGGTCACATTTAAAATTTGTTGGGAGCAGTGGAGGAGTGGGACTAGAAAAAGAAACAGTGACTCCCTCTAATCTCAGTCAGAGCAGGAATTAGGAGAAATTCACCAAGTGGGATTTCATTAAAGCGGGAATTCTCTGTCCCAGAAGTTTGGGATGGCTGAATCTTTATATTATATTGAGCTTGGTTTCACCTGATTGCCCATAGACAGGTGAATCAGGGATTATGGCACATGGAGAGAGAAGTGTAGTTGGGACCACAATGAAATGATCCATGAACTTATTTACTGGTGGAGTAGTGTCCAAGGGCCGAATGGCTCACTCGTGTCCCTCAGCCCTGTGTTCTGTTGTTCTATTCAGCCCTTCGGACTTGATACAGAGGGGAAGATCGAGGCCACTCCGATGGTGACGTGTAGTTTCGGAAATGTTCTTGGAAAATCCGGGCTGGGTCAGGAACCGACCCCCACCCCCAATCCCTCTTTCCAGACTCCCCCTCTCTGTAACTTCTACTCCATGTTACAGACCCAGAGTCGCTGGGAATACAGCCCCCATACCCCACCCGGGGTTAACTCAAACAAATCATCTGCTCTCCCTGAATGCAACATTGTACAACACAACTTCGAGGAAAATACCCAGTTACTTTCCAAAAGCATAACATGTGAAATTAATAAATAGGAACAAGAGTAGGCCATTCGGCCCATCAAGCTCTCCCTGTCATTTAATAAGAACGTGGCTGATCTACTCCAGGTCTCAACTCCACTTTCTTGCCGACTCCTTGTATCCCTCCATACCTCTCTGGGTTAGGGAATTCCAGACATTTACTATATACTGAGAGAAGACATCACTTTGCATCTCAGATTGAAATCGATACTTCTTTTTCAGTACCTATATTCTCGAGTGTGACACTCTGCCCAGGAATGGAAACAACTTCTCAATATCTGCCTTCTCAAGTCCTTTCTGTGTGTTGGATATTTCAGCAGTATCACTCACCATTCATTTAACCCCAATGAATAATCACTTCACTATTATAGAGGTTCTCAGTAAGTCAACCTTTTTATCCCAGGAAGCCGCCTAATGTCCCAACCTAGTTACTTGCTGCATCAGCATACTGACGTTATGTTTCATACACAGGAAGACTCCAATCTCTTTGTACTGCTCCTTTTCTGGAAGTCCTCTTCGTTAAGTGACAGCCTGCCTTTTGATTCTCAGTGTCATCCACAAACTCGGATGTATATTGCACTCAGCTCCCTCCTTCAGGCTGTCAGTATAGATTGTCAATAACTGATGCCATCGGACTGATATGTGTGGTATTCCAGCAGATTCACATTTATCATAAAGATCCACTAATCCTGACTCTCTGATTTTGATGTGTTAACCAATCACCATCGCATGTTAATACATTATTCGTCATCCTACGAGCTTCTGGCTTGAGTAAGATCTTTTATTTGATCATACCATGTGGAAAATCTCTGGAAAGCCTCTTGTCTATCAGATTCCCCCCATATCAAATCCGCATGTTATATTTTCAGACATCTCCAGAAAAAGTTTGCATGATCTTACAGGGCAAAATATAACTTTCACGAAACCACATTGACTGTGTGTGAAGCTTTCCTCAATGTCCATGCTGGCCAGGTTTTCCAAACTATACGAGCCCCATCTGCTTTCATTTGGCCCATATGCCTCTAAATATTTCCCATTCATATGTTTGTCCAAATGAGTTTCAAATGTTGCAGCTGTACATGGATTTACCACTCTTCCTCTGGCAGCTCATTCCATTTCCACACCACCCTCTGTGTAAAAACATTGTCTCTGTATCCCTTGTAAATGTTCCCCCTTTCAACTTAAGCCTATGCCTTCTATGGTTGAACTCTCCCATCCTGTGGAAAAACCCTTGGATATTCACCCGATCCATACCTCTCATGATTTCATAAACTTCTCGAATGTCAGCCCCACAACCTTCTACACTCCATCTGATACTAACTTCAAGAACATATATTTAAAGATAAGTACTGCAAATTTGAAACTATATTAAACATGACAGTAAAACAGTACTCAGCCCAAACTTCATACTGTTATTTGTCTTTCTCCATATTAAATACAGAGGCAGCATGAAACTCTTACGAGTGCCAATAAGAGGTCAAGCACCTGAAATTATTTGTCTAAAGGGGGTGATGATCTCGACAATGAAAACGTATCTATGGCCAGATCTATATAATACCATATAGTCAAAATGCCCCCTCCTGGCCTCCCTATGGCCTTGTGTGCTTGTGTCTTGCTTATCTTGCACTCAATAGAGAGAACCCCTTTCCCCCAGTTACATCTTAATTTAAACCCGTTTTACATACTCTTCATTTATCTTTTGTCACACTCTCTTTTCCCTGTCACCCATTCGCCATCTCTGGCATGGGGTTTAAAAGCACATTTTCTATTCATTTTCAGTACTGAAGAAGTCTCACACTAGACTTGAAACACTAACTCTGTTTCTCTGTCTCTGCAGATGCTGACAGACCTGCTGTGTTTATCCAAAAATGAATAGGGGCACAGAACAAATTTTCGATAAAACAAATAACGATCGATACTGGAAATAAAGTACCAAAAATTGCTGGATAAACAGGGAGCTTTGTAGAAGGTTCACTGGACCTGCAAGTTTATATCTGTATTCACTCCAGAAAATGCTGCAACATCTTCAGCAACTTCTTCAGCAATTTCTGTTTTTGAACAATTTCCAACGACATATGTCAAAGATGCCCAAACATTCTGTCCAACATGGAGCGCTGTACACTGGGAACTAAACAATAACGCATAGGTTCCTTGACTCTGAAACTGCAGAAGGCTGGCATCACTGACACTGCGGAGTTCAGAATCATCGTCAGGGAGAAAAACAGAAGGAAACACATTCACTTCAAATACTGAAGATGGTATTACTGAAAGGAAAAGATTCAGATTAGTACCTTAAATTGATTGGGTGAAAGTAACAAATTGGAGGCGTGACACCAAGGAAAGAATTTCACCAGAATGAGAATATGAAAATGGAAGGGTTGCCACACCAGAAACCAGAGTAGGTCAGTGAATACAGGGCTGTTGGGTGAATGGGTCTCGGTGTGAACTGGGGGAGAGTCAGTGGAATTGAATTGTAGACATTGCAGCTTAAACTGGGTTATCATCTGATGCTGGAGATCACAGCAGCAGCAGAGGCAGAATTGTATTCAATGACAATCTGCAACCTTTCGCTCAGGATAATCTCTCAGTAGACTATTACCATCAAGCAGATCTATGGTTCAGTGCCGAGTGTGGGTGAACATGCCAGGGTCAGTACCATGTGTACCTTTACCTGAAGACAACCCATCAAAGCTACCACAATTGACTGGTTACATTCGAAACAGCAGAACTAACATCTGGTACAGAGGCAGAAATGATCCCACGACTAACAAATCAGATCTAAGCTCTGTCATCCTGCCAAATATATGCATAAATATCGATGGACCATTAAACAAGTTACTGGAGGAGAGGACTCCATAAATATCCACATCCTAAATAATGGAACCGTTCTGTACATTAGTGTAAAAATCAATTATGTGGTGTCTGCACTATCCTCAGCCAGACATGTTGAGTCAATGATCCACCTCACCCTGTCATGATGCCCACAGAATCACAACTAATTCGATTCACTGCGCGTGACATGAAGAAACAGCTGAACACAGTAGATACGACAAAGGTAATGGGCCCTGACCCCATTCCTGCAATAGGACTGAAGAGTTGTGCTACACAACAAGCCGTGTCCCTGGGGAAGCTGTTTCATTCCAGCTCCAAATCTGACATCTCCCTGGCAATGTGGAAAATTACTCAGCTATGTCCAGTTCCCTAAGAGGGGAATAAATACAATCTGACCAATTAGCACCCCATCAGTCCCATCACGACAGTCAAAATTGGTGGGAGTTCTTTTTTTAACAGAGTTGCCAAGCAGCTCAGTGTGGTTTCCAATAGGTCCCCATGCGGAGATAGTGCTGTTGTGGAATTGTCATTGGATTATTAATACTGACCAGGCTAATGCTTGGGCAGCTGGTGGCAGCTGGTGGAATACTAAAAACAATTATTAACATATCGAGCTGTAAAATCTGGTGTCAGTAACAGTGATCTTGTGTCCAATGTTGATTGTAAACATCGATCTCCTTCCCAATGTACTTTCAGGAAGTGAGTCTCCCGTGCTTTCCTTGTCTGACCTAAAAGTGACTCAAAACACAGACATGTGATAAACTCTTCAATGGTCTCTGAAACAGCCAAGCAAGACACTCAATTGTATCAACTGGTCCGAGCTCTTAAAGGATATACAGCCGGTCCCAACCTTAGTGTCGGAAAAGGGAACAGGAAACATAGTCCTGTTGACCATGCAGAGACCTCCACCCTAACATCTGACGGTTTGTGACAACATTTGCAGAGCTTTCCCAAAGACTGCACAGGAACATAGGGAAATGAGTACTTCACACAACACATTGAGCTTTCCCTGTGCTAGTTAATGGCTGAACATCTCCTTCATGCAGTTTTACCCATACAATATTCGTATGCCTTAATATGTTTAAACATTGTGAAATATAAAATGAGAACTGCTGGAGTCCCTTCAGCACATCAATTTTGCTCCTCCATTCAATATACAGGCAGTTCTCAGATAACGCGTGTTGATTAAATATAATTTGGCCGCAATGTGATTCATGAACCTTTATCCATGAAGTGAACTCTCATTCACTGTGACGCGATTCCTTGCCAGGAACCAGCTGAACAGCACAACCCAGCCTCAGGATCCTCTGTCTGCAAAATGTACAATCAATGTGTTCAGCTAAAACAGGAATGCAATCCGCTCTGGAAGCCTTGAAACTGAGCCTGAAACCGGGAATTGTAGTCTACATTTAGAAAGAACTTTATTTCAAACAGTGGGAGAATCATGAGGAGAACTGAAATTTCCCCATCGGCATCACGTGGTCAGTCAGCCACATGCACTTTCTGGAGAAGAGTGTGGTGAAAGGTACACTGCTGTAGTCAGTGACTGTAGTTTGAAAGTGTTACATTTAGAGGACAGTTTCATGACTATATGTGATTTAAAGATGTATTTTAGACTGTGCTAGTGTGTGTTAGACTAAAATTAATTTTTGCCTTTACTGATATTTTGAGGGGTTCGCCCCTTGCCCTCTTTTTCCCATAGACCCCATTATTAATATTGCAGGATTTTCTACAAAACGGTGTTGCACAGGAACACAGCTGCTGCGCCATTGGAGAACAACCTGAACTGATAGCTGATCTATCTTCACACGATACTCCAGCTCTCTCCCTACCCCTCAAATTTCCAGAAATCCTTATTTATATTCAGCGCCTTGGTTTCCACAGCCTGATCTGGGAAAGAGTACCCCTGGTTCGCCAGTCTCTGAGTGCAGACATTTATTCTCATCTCAATGCAAAGTGGCCTGTCTGTACCTAAAACTGTGGTCCTTTGTTGTAGACGTCCACGCCAGGGAATTACCATCCCTGCTTCCAATCTGTCTTGCTCTGTCAGAGTTTTATATATTTCACTGTGATCACCACTCATTTTCCTAAACGACATAGAATACAAGCCCAGTCACCCCAAACTCCGCTCCAACAACAAACCTGTCATCCCAGAGATCAGTCTGGTCATCCTTCACTGCTCTCCCTCAATGTCAGGTTTGTCCTTTATTGGATAAGGAGACCAAAGCTGCACACAATACTGTAATATGTCCGAGATGCGGTCCCACTAAGTCCCTGTACAGCTGCACTTACTCTTACTCCTGTACTCAATCCCCCTAAAATGAAGGTGAATACACCATTTATCTTCCTACCTGCTTTCTGCTCCTGCAATATTGCTTTCAGTGACTGGTGTACAGGGAGATCCAGATTCATTTCAATGTCACAGTTCCCCACTTGCAGGGTCTATATACACTGGTCAACGTGCCAATGCCATTCCCAGTATTGACTTCTGGCTTTAGAACTCATTGCCCTATATGTACCGAGAGGGCTGCGCAGAAATAAACAAAAATGCAGCTAAAGTTCCTTTATAGAGCAACATTTTTCAAGCACGCCCTTTTTCAAATCAGAGGCTGCGATTTTATTGTTCCCATCAATGTGCACAATATCTAATCTCTCCCATTGGTCTCCATCTGCCACGTATTTTCCCAGTAATTTCACTTGTCTCAGTCACTTTGGAGTTTTTTTACATCCCCCTCACCCACTCACATGCTGTCATCGTTCCGTGCTGTCAGCAGAGTTGGGGATATTGTATTCGAGCCCCTCAACCAAATATATGGTGTGTATTGGGAATAGCTGGGGCCAAAGCCACGATCCTTGCTATATCCTACCAGACTTCCATTTAAAAAAAACATTGTTTTATTCCTACTCAGTGTTTCCAGCCAGCTCTCCCATTCTAAAACCATGACCATATATTAGCCTCAGTCCCACAGGATTCGAATTCGCACAATAGGCTTGGGGCTTGATCAAAACACTTTCTGAAATTCCACTCGTATTGCATTGATAGCTTCTCCATAATTTTGCTAAAAGCCACTTTCTCAAATATGACTCCCATTTCATAAATCTCTGTTGACTTTGTCGATGCCCATTAATGTCAGTCCAATACTTTCTTTAAACTGGTTAGTTGCTAATTTCATTATATTCCCTTTTTCTCACCAGACTAAAGATCCCTAGTATTGCTAGGAAGCTTTCTTTTTTGTTTTGTTTTCCTCTGTGGAGGCAGAACTGAAGCATTTTGTCCATAGTTCTGCTATTTCCCGGTCCTCAATTATCTGGTATCAAACTATAAGAAAGCTGCACATTTCTTTCTCTTAATTTTGCCATTGACATATTTTCATAAAATATTACAAGTTCTGTCTTATAAACTTTGTGAAGATATTCTTCAGAAACCTATCAATTCCTATTTTAAGGTACTCAGTGATTGACCTTCCACAGCCATACAATCACAGCAGCAAAGATGCTGTATCATCAGAAATATAGCACGGTCTAAATGAGGCCCATTTGCCAACACAATACCCATAGCCGTAAATCTTGAGGCATTTCAAGGGCACTACCATGTATTTTCTAATGGTTTTGAGGTTACCATGACAGCTCCCCTCTCAAGAATTGCATTTCAGACCCCAACAAACTCTGGGTGAAAAGCAATTCTCAAATCCTCACTAAACTGCAAACCCTTCACGTTATAAATGTGGGCCTTTGACTAAAAGGAACAACTGCTTTCCATCCACCCTGTAATCTTATGCGCCTGCATTACGTCCCCCTCAGCCTCCTCTCCACCAATCTAAACAACTAAAGCTTATCCAGCTTCTCTCTATAGCTGATATGCTCCATCCAAGGGAACATCCTGGTGAATCTCCTTTGCATCCCCTCCAGTGCAGTCACATCCTTCCTGTAATGTTATTCACAGAACTACACACAGTATTCCATCTTGGCATCACCAAAGTTCTGCATAGCTCATATAATCGGTGCCTCAATGAATCAAGGTTATGTTTATAGTCCCCTATGCTTTCCTAAATTGTGTATTAACTGGTCCATCACATTCAGGGATGTGTGGAGAAGCACCCTCTGACCTTCCTAGTGTGCTGCCATTCATTGAGTCCTCCCCTGTCTGGTTCCTTCTTTCAAAGTGTATCACCTCATATTTATCAGGGTTACATTCCATCTGCCAATGAACTTGCCAGCTGACCATTCCATCTGTATCTTCCTGCCTTCCTCCTCACTGCCAACCAACCGGCCAATCTGCGTATCAAACCCAAACTAACTTATCACACTCCTCACCCCTCGTCCATATTCACAGCTACATTATTTTTTGAGTACTACAAATATTAAAAATGAAAATTACACAACATCCGGTTAGAGTCCAACAGGTTTGTTCGGAGGTACTAGCTTTCGAAGCGCTACTTCTTCATCAGATGATTGAGTGCTTTGATGAAGAAGAAGCGCTTCGAAAGCTAGTGCCACCGAATAAACCTGTTGGACTATAATCTGGTGTTATGCGATTTTTAGCATTGTCCACCTAGTTCAGCACCAGCACCTCTGAATCACAAACAATAAGGGACATAGCACTGAACCCTGTGGTATACATGAGACACTGGTCTCCAGTCACACAAGCAGCCTTCTACCACCACCTTCTGTGTCTTACCACTAAACATCATTTGGATGCAATTTGGCAAGTCACTAATGAGTCCGACCTGTTCCCTGGTTAGTCTGATTCCTGGACACATTTGTGCAATATCTGGAAATTCTCCCTAACTTGCTCTGCCAGCAGGTTTCCATGCCCCGCGTGAGTGAGTCCCCTACGCGTGCAGAATTTCCTCCTTTTTGCAGCCTTAAATGGTCTGTACTTTATCCTGCCATTATTTCCCTTGAATGTGGATTAGACAGCCGGAGAAACATCCTGTTAATTTCCAACTTGTCATATATTTTGTGACTTTATATATTTCACAGGGACCTATGTCTTATTCTGTGAAACTCTAGAGAACACAGGCCGAGTTTCCTCATCACGCAATCTCGCCAATTGAAGGATTAATCTGGAGAATGTCCATTGAACTTCCTCTGTCGTCAGTATATTCTTTCTTAGATTTGGTCACCAAAACTTTACTCAATATTCCAGGTACAGTACTCAACGACGCGCTGTTAAACTGCTTCAACATGTCTTTACATCTATATTCTGACTCCCTCAAAGCAAGGCAATTCAAACTTTAACTTATCACTTGCATATATTCCTCCAAATACCCTTCACATTTACGAACTCACTGTGTGAGTTCTTATAGAAACCCTTCTCATAATCTAAAATATGTAAATTCTACTGGTTCCCCATTATCTATGCTGTAAGAATCAACTTCAAACAATTCCAAAGCTTGTCAAGTATGATTGCCCTTTCAGAAATGCATACATACTGATTCTCTCCAATGTTGCTGTTAAGTTCTAAATAACGAATATCACATCCTATATAATAGATTCCAACAGTTTCCCCACAAATGTCAAGTTAATTGGTCTGCAGTTCTCCACACTATCTCTTCTTCCCTTTGTAGATGCTTGGATCACTACCGTTCATCTATAGTGCTTGGATCCAGACTATGCAGAATGCACTTCGTAATAGAACACAGTCATCGACAGTGCAACGAATACTTCTATTAGTGGTTTATTTCTGAAGAGTTTGGTATGAAGTACATCTGGTTTGTGAAGGGTAGCAATGCTCAATCCAGCTGCATGTTCAAGTCAAGCCTTGTTACTGATATAAATTGACTTTATGTCTTTCAGTCCACAACTCCTATATGATGACGTCGTGTTTCAGGGTGATTTCCTGGATCTTCCTCCATGAAGACAGATGCAAGGTAACTGGTTATTTACGTGGCCATTTCCCTGTTATCCATAATAAGCTCGTCTCTCCTGATTGCAGATTTCCACATTTGCTTTTCTCTTTCCTTTGAAATATAGATAATAGATTTATGCAACCTTTGTGTTCCTGTTTGTTTGCATGTGTGTTCGCTTTTTGATTTCCTTACCCGTTTCATGGCCCTCTTTTCTGGATCGTAAATTTCTGAGAATTTTCAGGATTCCACAATGTCTGAAATTCTTCTGAAGTCACTTCCTGTGATTAATATAATCTTTAATTTATTATGCTAATCATTGTTAATTCACTTTCTCACTCTTGGGTGTTCTACCCGAAATAAATGTATTTTTCAGACTTTGTAGTATTTCTATAAACCTCCTGGTCCTGACCATATATGTTCAGGAACACTGCAGGACAGGAAAGAAATAGCGGGGGACCTGGTTGGTACTTTTGCATCATCGGTGGCTAACGGGTGAGGTCCTGGAGGACTGGAGGGTAGGGAATGCTGTGCCGTTATTCAAGAAGGGCTACAAAGAAAAACCGGGGAAGTAGAGACCAGTAAACCTAAAATCTGCAGCAGGTAAGTTACTTGAGAAGATTCTTAGGGAGAAGATATACATGCATTTGGAAAGACATAGCCCTGTGAATGGGAGATTATGGCTCACAAGTTTGTTAGACTGCTTTGATAATGTGACCAGTAACTTTGACAAGGGCATTGTTGTATATTTAGTCTATATGGATTTCAGTAAGGCCTTCAATAAGGTTCTACATGGTACGCTGCTCTGGAAGGTTAGATCACATGGAATTGAGGAGGAGCTGGCAAATTAGGTCCAAAATTGGCTTGATGATAGGAAGTAGAGGGTAATCGTCGAAGGATGCTTGTCGGACTAGAGGCCTGTGATGAATGGCATGCCTCAGGGGTCGGTGCTGGGACTATATATGTGTGTGTACACACACACACACACACACACACACACACATATATCTATGATTTAGCTGAGAATGTACAGGCATGATTTGTAAGTTTCAAGGTGACACTAAAATAGGTGGAATCGTGGACAGTGAGGAAGCTTATCAGAAATTTCAGAAATTACAGCAGTACATTGATTAGGTGGGGAAGTGGGCCGAGAAATGGCAAATGGCGTTTAATTCAGATAAGTGTAAGTTCTTGCATTTTAGAAAGTCAAATCAAGGCAGGAGTTTCATGGTGAATGGCAGGGTCTTAAGGAGTGCAGTGGAACAGAGTGACCCTGGAATTCAGGTGCACAGTTCTCTGTAAGTGGAGTTCCAGGTAGACAAGGCACTGAAAACGGCTTTTGACTCACTGGCCTTCATCAGTTAGAGCACTGAATATCGAAATTAGGGAGTTATGTTGTAGTTATACAATATGTTGGCGAGTCCATACTTGTCGTGTCATGTTCAGTTTTATTCACTTTGCTTGAGAAAGGATGTTATTAAACTGGAAAGAGTGCAGAAGAAATTTACAAGGATTTTGCCAAGACTCAATGGTCTAAGTTATAGTGAGAGGTTGAACAAGCTAGGAGTTTTTAACTTTAGAATGTATGAGGCTAAAGGGGATCTGATAGTAGTGTAAAAGATCATGCGAGGCATGGATAGAGTGAATGCACTCAGTATTTTTTTCCCCAGGATTGGGCAACCACAGACTAGAGGGCATCAAGTTAATGTCAGAGGGGAAAGAATAAAAGGGAACCTGAGGGGCAATTTATTTTACACACAGAGTGGTATGCATATGGGACGAGCTACCAGCAGAAGTGGTTAAGGCGGGTACATTCACAAAATTTAATAAAACATTTGGACAAGCACACAGGTAGGAAAGGATTAGAAGGATACAGGGAAATATTTTGTTCGGAATGAACCAGTTTGGCCGAATGGCCTGTCTCCGTGCTGTAAGACTCTGTGAGTCTAACAACCATTGTTCTCCTACTGAATGTTATATTGTACTCCCCCAATTCACTGGAGCGAACTTGACACTCTAGCCTCTGGGCTTCCATGATGTTTGACCAGAATGTTCAACCATTCCATATTGAATGCAGACGCCGTGTAAAATACAACATATTAATGTCACTATTCCTCCAAAGTTGCTTCAGAGCAAGGTTAGTAATTAGTCCTTCCGACCACACAATAAACAATAGGTGCAGGAGTAGGCCATTCTGCCCTTCGAGCCTGCACCACCATTCAATATTATCATGGCTGATCATCCTTGATCAGTATCACACAGCACCAAATCCGAAATAATCTACCTCTAGTTTGGTTCACAACATAATCTTCAACCTACCTGATATACACTTATGGAATTTATTTTTCACAACATTAGCAGTCACTTAGTTAACTCAGTTTCGATGCAACGTGACACCATCTATTATTACTGCAGAACCCACGAGTATTTGTTACTCATTCACAGGATGGGGGCTTCATTGGATAACCAGCATTTGCTGGCCATGCCAGACGGCAGTTAAGAGTTAACAGTGTTGTCTTGGACCTGGAGTGACGTGCAGGCCAGACTAGGTAAGAACAGCCAGTTTCCTTCACTAAAGGACATTAGTGAACCAGATGAGTTTTTCCAACAATCAACAATGGATTCTTGATCATCATAAACTCTCGGTACCAGATACTTATTGAATTCAAATTCCACAATGTGCGATGGCAGGTTTTGAATCCATCTCCCCAGAACACTACCTGGGTCTCTAGGTTAAGAGCCGAGCAATAATATCAGTATGTCATAGCTTCCCTTTGCATATAGTTGCATATCTAATTTCCAGAGCATATGATGCAAAACATTTGCGGGACAGTTTTGGTTCAGATATATAACACAACAAGTTTGTTTCTCCTTGCTATTTATAAGACCCACCCAACTGATTCTGTGGAATCTGATGGACAGGGCCTGTGTCGTTACTAGGGATAGACTTGGATAAGGCATTCGGGGAGACTCACCTCGATGCTGAGATGATCTGAAGACATGTCCAGTAATACAGGACAAGCATCAATATCCATTTCGCTCTGTCAGGATAAGTGTCACCGTATATTCTCACTGTTCCCTCACACTCACGGTATTTCTGTTACAGCACCTACCCTCAACCAAGGCTCACGCTCTATCTCCAAATAAGCCTCAAGCACGACCATTCCCGCTGTTGAATTCAGCACCTTCCTCCCCCACATTCTCTGTCCCTGATGCAATAGCCCCGCACACTAATAGCACTACATTCATACAACACTATGGACAGACGCCCTCCGGCCACCTCACCACGTCACACCGCACCTGGGTGAAAGTGAGGTTTGCAGATGCTGGAGATCAGAGCTGAAAATGTGTTGCTGGAAATGCGCAGCAGGTCAGGCAGCATCCAAGGAACAGGAGAGTCGACGTTTCGGGCATAAGCCTCACCTACCCCAGCACTAACAGCAGGGACATCCACTCCCACCCTCACTCATTCTCTCCCTTTCTCCCATTCCAGGAGAAACAACCTGGAATAGGCCAGAAAGGGCCAAGCCGGGTCGTGGAGTGCCGGATATCCGTTCCCTCATCCCCCTACCATGATATGTGGGGAGGATCCTGGAGAGAGCTGGAGAGGACCAGGAAGCCTTGTGTGGAGATTCTGAAACATCCACGTCCCACCAACCGAGTAAGGAGTAATATTCAGTAAGAACAATTCTCAATTCAAACCTACTGTCAGTTCCAAACTCATCTCTCTCAGTCGCAGAAGAACAGATATCCCATTGCACAGAGATGCAGGCTTTGAATTACACAGAAGTATTGGTAAATACCCCAATATACTAACATGCACAATGCATACAAGGAGATAAGCATGCAAACACATAGAAGCACACAAAGACATATACCGTCACACACAAATAGACACAAACACAGATAGAAACACACAGGCTGATACACAGACAGACATAGTCACGCAAATACAAAACAATAACAAGCGCATGGACACACACACACATATAAATGCACCTTAAGACACAGACAGTAGTGCCATTAAGTCACAAATAAACACATTTTTTTTTATTTATAAGGAGATCAAAGATTCTAGGGAGAAGATAGGAGACTGATGTTGAGGAACATATTAGAAATGACTGAATGGTATATCAGACTCGATAGGTGTAATTCTGCTCCTTTTTTAATGCTCATGTGGTGTCATGCTCTTCCTGAGACAGCAGCAGCATCATATTTGATTGGAAAGAGTCAGTGGTAATGTGGGAAAAGATTGGAGGGCAGAATGGTTAATGTCGATTCCTAGTTATTCTACCACTATATCCGAAATGGGGCAGTGATTTGACATGAGGATAAAACAGTTTTTAAAAAATGTGTCCCACAGTGGAAGAAGGATGTCCCTTTCCCTTCACTGTTGTGCTGTTTGTGGTGTCCCCATCCTCAGAGAGCAGTGAAGACTCGGTTAATTAAGGTATTTTAGTTTGAGCTTGACTGATCTTTGCTGGACAGCAGAGTCAATGTTTATTGGGAACAGACAGGAGACAGATGGTCAGACACACTCGGATCAGCCATGCGCATTCTGAATGGTGTCGCCAAATGGCCAACTGCTGCCCCTTTCCAATGTGTTGTTCCATCAACCCACCCTCCCGGCTGTTACAGGAATATACTGCTGCCCCTACTCCATGTGTTGTTCCCTCAATCCATGCTCCCTGCCGTTAAAAGATATACTGCTGTCCCTACCCCGTGGGTTGTTCCCTCAGTCCACCTCTCAACGCGATTACAGGGTAAACGACCATCCCATTCAGCCAGACTGTATCGTTACAATGAGACGGGAGGAGACCATTCTATCCCTACAAAGAATTACACAGGAATATAGGATGAAGTAATTCAGCTCGTTGAGTACATTACACAGCCCAGAACGAGGCCATTCAACCCTCCTGAAGTGCTGCACAGGAACAGGGATGCTGTCACTAACAGGAAGTAGTAGAGATACATGATTTTTTAAACAAAACTGCAACTAGTTTTGACTCAGAGATCACTGTAGGGTCATAAATTATCAATAATCTATGTCAAATATCTGGATGAACGGACTGAATGGATCAAAGCTGAACTACCTTGTACACCAAAATTATCATTCAACAGATCTTCAAATGGAGGTAGTGAATCTGCATTATGATGTAGACAGGGAAGGTTAGTGAGGATACCCTCAGCAGAAATAATATAATGTGAGTTGTCTATTGCTGCCAGGAACAATTTAAATGGAGAGAGATTGCAGAACTCTGTGATGCAGATGTTTTTCATATTCCTGGTACATGAATCATATGAAGTCTGTCTGCAGATGCAGCAAGCGATTCGGAAGGTAAGTGGAATGATGCTGTTTGTGGCAACGGGTATTGGGTTTAATTAGTAATATTTCACTGTATCTGTACAGGGCATTTCTGAGGCCACATCAGATACACTGAGGGCAGTTTTGATCCTCTGAACTAAAAATAAAACCGGATACAACTCATTTCAAAGATGTTCAAAGATGCTTCCCTTTACTCATTCCTGAAATGAAGGCCTTTTGTTATCGGGAATTATCTGTTTGGATCTTAGATGAGAAATCTTATTGAGCCATGATTTTCAGAGAAGTCGTTCAGCTGGATACATATTTTCCCTTGGTTAAGAAGACTAAAGCTAGATAATATTTTTTTTTGAATGAGATGCATTGGTATTAACACAAATATTATGAAGATATCAACCCATTTTTAAAAATTACGCAGATGCATATCAACATCTCATCAAATCATAAAACCGGCACATTATTTTCTTTTGCTAATGAAAGGCACTGTGCACAACAACAGCAATGATGCTGCATACAACATACAGTCTATTATCATCCATTGGGTAAAAAATGAGGTCTGCAGATGCTGGAGATCACAGTTGAAAATGTGTTGCTGGTTAAAGCACAGCAGGTTAGGCAGCATCCAAGGAATAGGAAATTCGACGTTTCGGGCATAAGCCCTTCATCATCCATTCCAGAGAATGTACATGGAGGTGCACATGGTCCAGTTTGGTTTTCAGTTGACATTCTTGTATTTTTCTACACAGAGACGGTGAAAAATATTACTTGCTTCAGAAGCAGCAGCCAATTGGTGTCTCTCTCTCACACACTCTTACTGTGTTCTGCCTGAAAACAAGGGTGAGAGCAGAAAAATCCTGAGTCATCTTTACCACTCGTAGGGGATTCCTGATTAGGATTCATAGGAATCTCTGTACAGTTCGAAGAAAAGGGAATTCAGCCAAATCCAACTGTTCCAGGAAGGAATCCGCATTCCCAGACATTTGTGTGAGCAGAATAAGTTCAAAGTCAGAAAAACATTTTACCATTTGTTCACAGTTCAACTTACTGTGTCCCAGATTTTTCTAGAAAATTACCCAGTCTGATACCGATATCATTGGACACAGCACTCAACTGGTTACAGTTAAAATTTGCTTTCACCAATAGAGGAGTGGGAAAAGATATGAGTGATCCTCCAACATTGGTCAGAACACAAACAAGAGATTCTCAAAGTGTTGGTAAGGTGTAAATTCCCTTCCACAGAAGATTGTGATGCCTGGATATTTCCATGTGTTCAAAATTGTCTATGTAAGACATTTGAAAGACAAATGAATGTAGGGAAATGATACACTGACAGAAAAGTGCTGCTGAGACCTTAATCAGATCAGAGTGCATGGTAGAGCCTCACTCAGAGATGACTCAAAAATGCTTTGCTCTCTCTGATTACAACATGCAATAACAGTACATCCAGGATAATTACAGCCGTTTACTTTGAAATTAGAGAAAATGAAAACATAAGGAACAGGAATAGTTGATTCGACCAGTCAAGCCATTGTATACTATGATGACTGACCTACTGTTAGCATTACCTCCTCCTTAATGGCCAGTTATTCACAATCCTGAGCTGTCTGACAGATCAAAGATTCATGTACCACCTCGTTAAATACTTTCAGTGATGTAGCTCCCCTTACTCTCTAATCCAGATAATTCCTGACATTGATTACCCTCTGTGAGAGGAAAACACTCTCTACACATACACCATCACCTATTGATATGAACAAGAGGTGAACGCAGGGGCTCAGGAAAGAGTGAATGGCCTTGAGATCAAGGCGGAGGTTGACTGAGGATGTTATCGGGACCACCTACTTATTTGAGCTTAATGAGAATCAGGGCTAACCTCCCCACTGGTTGGGGTCTTTCAGAGCACAAAGGAAGATGTTTGTGTTCGGTGGCCGACAATCCTCTCAGTCCCGGGACATCTCTTCAGGAGATCCTCAAATTAACTTGCTCAGCACAAACATCTTCAGCTCCTTCGTCAACGCCTGTATGCCCCCATTCCCGGTGCTCCCCATCTATCTCAAGATCAGAAGCAGGGTGATCACTGAAGATCACACAATTTGTCCCCCCTCAGCTCCTGAACCGGTCTGTGTCTATATTCAGCAAGACCCAAACAACATTCAGGTTAGTGCTGTTAAAGTGTCGGTAACATCCATGTAACAGCACGGCCAGACACTGCACATTTCCACACTTAAAAGAGGAGCTCATTCTGCACCTCAAGCTGGTTACATGGGTATGTGGAAACCATTCAGCCCATCGAAATGACTGAACAAGAAGAGGGACAGCCCATTCAATCCTCCTGCCTGTTCCACAGGAAGAGGAGGCATCTAGTCAGTACATTGAGCTGTTAAACAGGAACAGGCAGAATCCAGTAAGACCCCTAAACCTGTTCTATAGAACCAGGAGGAGACCATTCACCCCTCGAGACACTTACACAGGAATAGGAGGGTGTCACTGATGCTCCATCCTGGAAAACAAATGGAGCAGATACTGCACTCACAGACGGCTCACGATGTTCCTCGTGGCTCCATTGCCTGTGGGACACATTATACTGTAACCTGTTTTGCCGGCAGTGAGGAAGGAAGCCAAATGTTTTGTGCCAAACCTCAAGGAGGCATCTTCCATCTCCAGGAAGACAGACCCATGTTCTCCGTGGGGGTCAGAAGCTGGTGGGGATAGTTAACTGTTTTAGAGTGAAGGTATTGTGGCTCCTGTCGGGATAGTGGATAACGTGAAGTTCTATGTATGATCACACACCAGATACACTGTATTAATGTTGGAAGAGTTTAGTTAAAGACTGGCCCTCTCTCTCTCAATCGAAATGGGGAGTGGAGTGGAGTGAGAGGGACGTTCTCAGAGTCTTTTAAGCCATCGAGAATCATGTAAACTAAGTAAAGAAAACATAGAACTTATCACGGTATTAGTTCTGTTTGGAATATAATGAGTGACTGTCCATCCACTTCAGGTTCAATGCAATCACCTCTTATTCCTTCAAAGTGCTACAGATTAACCCTCAGGCACTCCCGATGGTACAATCATCCCAACAATGAGTCTAGTGAATCTCCATTACACTCTTTCTGCCAAGAGGATTATTCCTTATAAAGGAGAGAAAATCTGTGCACAATTCCATAAATACTATCTCAACAACACTCTCGGGTGGATCACACTAATTCTGTTCCCTCACTTAGCTGTCTCAGCTTCTTTCCTGTGGTATAAAAAGCCATTCCTTCTCACTACACTCCGAATGATATGGCATTTTGAAGTTTCTTACATCTTTGCGTCAGTCATCACCAGAGATGCCGATGGAGATGTATATCACGTTTAGAGGGAGACTTAATCAGAAAGAATTCACTCGAACCAGGGAATGGTCACCTACCTGAATGGAAATTACTTGCAGGAACATGGAAATCAGGCAGAGGAAGGGAGCTATCTTTCCTGTTGCTCTGCTCTCATGGGATGTGTGCAGCCCTGGTCAGGCCAACATGTTATGCTGATCTTGAACTGAGTGGCTGATTCAGCTGTTGCACAGGATAATAAAGGGTAAACCACATTGATGTGGGTTTGCAGTCACACAGAGACATGAACATGGAAGGATAACCCATTGCCTTCTCTACAGGACATGAGGAAAACAGATAGGCTTTTGTTTAAAACAAGTGGTGATGATTTCATTTGCATTCCATCAACTTCCTTCATGAGACACAAAAAGATCATTATTCTGTGCCGGTTGATGATGAGTCAATACCTTGACCACCATGCACTGTCTGTCCATCTGACAGATTCTGTGGAGAGGACAAATTACCCATCTCAAGTGCAAATATGTTGTGACGTAAGCATAGTTAGAAGGGACTTGAAACGGTTAAATCTGGATTTACTAAAGGCACAAATGATGGATTATTCAGCAGTTGCATTGAGGCTGAGAATGTGACTGAAATATCCTGATAGTGGTCCTGGGTAGGATTGCTGAGTGGGGAGAATATGTAGAAATGTGAATATGAATGGAGAAAAAAGATAACGGAGTTTCAGAACAGTCTGGTTTCTCCTCGCGTATTGTTGAGTAAGTTGTGGATAGTAATTTGCTAGTTTTCATCAGTAAGGAATAAATTTTTTGACTGGATCTGAAAATGATGACTTCCAAATTTTAAAATTTGAATATGAACAGCAATTCAGGTCAACTCAGTTTAATGGTCAGATGGAATGACTTACCAGGAACACCAACTATAGCGAGGATGGGATAGTAACCTCCTTGAATAATCCAAAGGATATCTTCGATCCGTGATGCTAATGATATCCAAGGCCGAGAAAGGTAGTAAAGACCCCAGGATAAACTCCGGTCTGTTGCAATATTCCAGTAGAACGTTCTCACATTCTGATCCATTAATTGAACGTCCAAGTCTAATGTTCTCAGATTCTGATCTCTCTTCCTCCGTCTCTCGAGCTACAGATCACTGTTAGTCCAGTCATTGATGCTCCCGCCCATACTAGGATAACACATTGAACCGAGTCCTTAATTAATAGAAGAGGCAAAACCTCCAGTGACACATCTCGGATCCACGGAGACTGACATCAATCACAGTCACTGAACAAATAGCTCCAGCCAACGCCTTTCAATTCAATATTGTTTTATTCAAATTCAAAACAATGATTCAAACTGTCATTTTCTGGATGGGCTATGTGAGGGTGACTGATGGAACAAATCTTGAGGCTGGTAGATCAATTGAGTGTAATCATTCAATCTGTCTTGGATGCAGGTGTAATGCTATAAGTTCATCAGAACGTAAACATGCATCTCTGAATATACATCTTGGAGCTATTGATCAAACATCATAATTTCAATTAAACATTGAGACAATTTTTATAGTTTATGATCTGAGGGGAATGTGTGTCTGAGAAACGTGGGGTTGTAACAGACAAATGGCATGGTTATGTTAACAGAGAATTGAACGTGACAAATGCAATGCAGATTGTTATTCCAGGTTCAGAGAGAGTCAGATGAGGCCTGTGCTATTGATGTGATCGATGTTAGTGAACTGTGATGAAATGTCATTTACTGGACTTCACTTACAGTGTGGCTATGGCATTGTGGAGGAGACAGAAAAGAGAGAATTGGGGGACATGGCAGTTCAGACAGGAGGGAGGGGCAATAATATTCCTCAGTCATCAGTGTTGGAATATTACTCTTTATAACTCATATGAAGAAAAGATTCAAGGATACATCTAAAGTGAGGAATGAGGAGTACAATTTGTTTATTGAGCACAAAATACGAGGACAAAATTATTTTCTGTCCATACTAAACTATGGGAAGTACAAAAAAAAATACACTCATGATATTGAGCTATATAAATTGAAATGTGTATTACAAAATCACGGAAGTGCTGTGCAGTCTATATCAATCATTATTTGTCCCACAGCTGAGATGCTGATTTCCCCTCTGTCAGTGATCCACCTCATTGAAATTGTCTGGCGCATTATCTCAGTACTGAGGGGATTCTGAATTCCTGCTGTTGTTCACCCAGTCTATTTAAATTAAATCACCTTCTCACTGTAGAAAAAAAACACTTGGCCTTTTGGACTCTGTTTAACTGTCAGCAACTCAGCTGTGTGATATTGTTGGCGATAAATGATCTGGGACCACAGCCAGTATCCGCGCAGTGCTTAAACCGTATAGCAATAGATAAAGGCCTTGCAGTCCGTGAGAATTTCTAAATAAAACTTCCATTTTCTGTTTGTTCCTGTCTATCTCCCCTCATGCTGTCTTCTGATCTATCCTACTCACCCGCGTTTAACATCCCTCCAATCACTCCCTGTTTCCAAATTGTTCAGTTGTACAGCTTGATGTTGTGGCCATTTTGGAGAAATGGATAGAGCAGGGACAGGACTGATCATTGGAGGGTCCGTGGTTTAGATGCTTCATTCAGAACAAGGAAGGTACTAAAAGTGGGGCAGGGGTGTGGTTTGGGGTGGGGGAGGGTGGGGTGGCATTGAAAATCAAAAACACCATTACGTTGGTAGAAAGGATGCTTGATAAGGACTCGTGTACTGAGGTAGCATGGGAAGAGATTAGAAACAAAAACGGAGAGGTCACCCTGTTGACTGGTCTCTATTGCCCTCTGAAAAGTTCCAGAGATGTAGAGGAAAGGATTACAAAGATGATACTGGATCGGAGCGAAAATAACAGATTAGTTGTTATGGAAGAATTTATCTTTCCATATATTGACTGGAAACGCTATAGTTCAATAACTTTGTACAGGTCAGTTTTTGTCCAATGTGTGCAGAGTAGTTTCCTGACACCGTATGTATATAGGCCAACAAATTCCGTTATCACGTTTTACATTGAAAAGTTGATTCTGATACGAAAATCGTAATATTATTATTATTTCTACTGTTAATCTTTTTCCTCGCGAATTAGACAAGACATGCCAGGCATCCCTTTAAGGTTTTATAATTACGTTGAAATCTGTGTCCATGATTATTTACCAAATATTTAACTCGAACTTATTACTATTTTAAATAGTTTCAAAGGCGCAGCTCCCTTCTGAAAGATAACCTGAGTAGCTGGTTTTGTGGATGAAAAGAATCCTGACTGAAATCAGAATATGTTACCTTTTCTCGTGATTCTTCAAAGTTTTTATGCTATAATTTCATTATTTCATCTGTGTTCTGTTACAAATCATCATTTTTTCAATACAAGAACTTTCTTTATCACTAGGTTGACATGTTTCAGAATCTTGCGAATCAGATTATCCTTTCCTTTGCCTTGGAAATATTTCCTTCTCAAAGGTACTTCTTTCACTAATGCTGAAGCAATTAATTTAATTTCTGGCTATTTTGTGGCTCTTCAAAAACAGACAGCTGAAGTAGACGTTTACATTTCCGCCACTCCATGTCCCTAAAAAAAGGCAGCTCCAACTCTCACTATGATCTGCCAGAACTGTATATAAACAAAGAATGTCTCTCTAGTTAGATACATGCGACAATGAATCCTATCAAACCCAAATGAAACCAAATCTTATGATCGAGAGAGAGAAATTGTCACAAGGTCAATACACCCAGATGAAACCTCTGCAGCCTGCCACATCCGGCCAAAAATCGTGATAGACGATGAAGCAACTAACTGGTGGAGTGAGCTCCACAATTATTCCCATTCTATCAATGCATCAGCTCTGCACATCAGTGTAAAAAACAAGGAGATAGTATCTGTACTATCCTAGCCAGCGGTGTTGAGTGGATGATTCAACTCACCGTCATCATGATGCCCACAGAATCACAAATGCCAGTCTGCAACTAATTTGATTCGCTGCACGTGACATGAAGAAACAGCTGAACACAGCAGATACGACAAAGGCAATGGGCTCTGACCACATTCCTGCATTAGGACTGAAGACTTGTGCTGCACAACAAGCCGTGTCCCTGGGGAAGCTGTTTTCTTCTAACTCTAACTCTGACACCACCCTGACAATGTGGAAAATGACTCAGCTATGTCCATTTTATAAGAGGGGAATAATTATAATCTGACCAATTACAACCCCCTCAGTCTCATCACGATAGACAAATTGGGAGTTCTTTTTGACAGAGCTGTCAAGCGGCACGGACATAACTTGCGTAGTGTGGTTTCCAATAGGTTCCCATGTGGAGATGATGCTGTTGTGGAAATGTCACTGGATTAATAATCCAAACCAGGCTAATGCTGTGGCAGCTGGTGGAAGTTAAAAACAATTAATAAAGTATCGAGATCTCAAATCTGGTGTCAGTAACAGTGACCTTGAAGTCAATGTAGTTTGTAAACAAGAATTTGCTTTTCCAATGTACTTTCAGGAAGTGAATCTCCTGTGTTTCCTGGTCCGCCTAAAAGTGACACCGGACAAGAGAGATGTGATCAAATCTACAATGTTCTCTGAAAAGGCCAAGCAAGACACTCTATTGTATCAAACCTCTCCGAGGTCTTAAAGTATAAAACCGGACAGAACACCCAGCCCCAGCCTCAATATGGATAAGGGAACGGGAAGCACAGTCCTGTTGACCCTGCAGAGACCTCCTTCCTAACATATGCGAACTTGTGACAACATTTACAGAGCGTTCCCACAGACAGCACAGAAACATCGGGAATGGAATAGGCCATACAGCACATTGAGCCTGCCCCATTTTAGTTAATGTCTGAACATCTCCTCAATGCACTTTCCCCACACACTGTACACATTCCATAATGTGATTAACCTTGTGAAGCTATAAAATAGGAACTGCGGTAGTCCCTTTGGTCTGTCGAGTTTGCTATCCAATTCAATATAATGATGGCTGACCCTTTATTTCTACACCGTACTCCTACTCTGTCTCCCATCCTTTCGGTGTCTGGACATCCTTATTAGTCTTTAGTGCCTTGTCTTCCACAGCCTACTGTGAGAGAAAATTCCGAAGTTCACCAGTCTCTGAGTGCAGACAATTATTCTTATAAAAATGCAATATGACCTGTCTGCACTTAATACTGTGGACCCTTGTTTTAGACGTCCCAGCCAGGGGTATTATCATCACTGTGTCCAATCTATCTAACCCTGTCAGAGTTTTATATATTCCTCTGAGATCTCTACTCATTTTCCTAAACTCCATGGAATACTGGTTCACTCGCCCTAAGCTCTGCTGCCACAAAAAGTCTGTCAACCCAGAGATCCTTCGCTGCACTCCCTCAATTTAAGGTTTGCACTTTATTAGGTATGGAGACCAAAACTGCACACAATACTGCACAATGTTCGAGTAGAAGTCTCACCAAAAGCTTGAACAGCTGTACTGAGACACCCTTACTCCTGGACTCAAGTTCCCCTGAAATGAGGGTCAACACCTCATTTATCTTCCTGACTGCTTTCTGCTCCTGCAATATTGCTTTCAGTGACTGGTGTACAGAAAGATCCCAGATCCTTTTCAATGTTACAGCTCCCCATTCGGTGGGTCTGCGTAAACTGGTCTGTGTGCCAATGTATTCCCAGTGTTCGCTTCGGTCTTCAGAACTCTCTGCCCTGCAAGGATATCAGAGGTCTGTCCAAACAATAACAAAAGAAAACTGCAGTTCCTTTTATAGATCGACATTTCTCAACCACTCCCTTTTCAAATACTAGGCTGGCATTTTAGTGTTTCCCAACAAAAAAGACAACACCACACTGCTCTTCATCTGTCACATGTTTACTCATTCACTCCATTTGTTTCAATCACCTTGAAGTTTTTTCACATCCTCCTCACTTTCCATCATCCTAGTTCCGTCAACAGACTTGGAAACTTTGCATTTGATTCCCTCAACGAGATGTTTGAGATGTATTGTGAATATCTGGCGACTCAGCACCAATCATTGAGATGCCTCATGAGCCTTCCAAACTGAAAAACATCCATTTGTTCCTACTCATTGTTTCCTGTCAACACTCCCATTTTAAAACCATGTTCATACATTTCCCCCCAACTCATGTGCTTTTACTTTGCACACGAGGATTGGGACTCTATTAAATGTCTTGCTGAAAATCCAAGTTTAGTGCCTCTATTGTTTTTTTTTCTGTAATTAATCTACCAGTCAGTTTCTGAAATATGTTTCCCATTTCATCAATGTGTGTTATTTTTTTCTATGCCCATTATTTTCAGTTCCAGTAATTTCACCAAATTAGTTGATTTACTAATTTCATTCAATATCATTTTCTCATCAGACTCAGGTTTTCTCCTATTGATGGGAAGGCTTCATTTATGTATTTTACTGTGAAGACAGAAGTAAAGTAGTTGTGTCATGTTTCTCTGTTCTCCATTCTCCATTTCCTGTTTCAGATTGTAAGGAAGCTGAAACTTTGACAAAAAAGAACAGCTGTTGTCTACTCACCATGTCCATGTCCCTTGTAATACTAAACCTGAATTACTTACCCACTCAACTTCCTGTCTCCAAAATAAATAACTCAAGCTTATCCAGCCTCTCTCCACAGCTCATAAGCTCCATCCCAGGGAACATCCTGGTGATCTCCTCTGCTCCTCATCCAGTGCAATCACATCCTTCCTGTAATGTGACTCCCAGAACTGCACACAATATTTCATTTGGCCTAACCATATAAAATTCGTATAATCTTGAGTCAATGAATAAAGGCTTTATCTACAGCCATGCTGAACACATCAATTATTATATCCAGTCACATTCAGAAATGTGTGGAGAAGCACCCTCTGAGCTTCCTTGTGTGGTGCTATTCTTTGAGTATTCCTCTGTCTGGTTCCTTCTTCCAAAGTGTATCACCTCATATTTATCAGGGTTACATTCCATCTGCCATTGATCTGACCATCTGACCATTCCATCTATATCTTCCTGTAACATAAGACCTTCCTCCTCACTGCCAACCACCCGGCCAATCTTTGTGTCAAACACAATCTTACTTATCACATTCCCTCTACCCAATTCACATTCATATCAATTATGAATATCACAAATAATAAGGGAAACAGCACTGATCTCTGCGGTACACCAGGGGAAATTGGGCTCCAGTCACAAAAACAACATTCTACCATGAAGTTGAGTTTGGATACAACTTGATAAGTCACTAATAGGCCCTACATGTTCTCTGGTTGTTCTGTTCCACTTGATATACGTGAAGAATATCTGGGGATTCTCCTTAATCTTGCCCTGCCAGCAGGCATCCATGCACCTCTGTTAGTCAGTCCCCTCCGAGGGAAGAATTTCCTCCTTATTACGGTCTTAAATGTAATATCCCTTATCCTGTCATTATTTGCCTTAAATATCGAGTAGACAGCTAGAGAAACATCTTATTCATTTCCACCTCATCACATGTATCATAGATTGTTGAAATTTCACTGCGATCACCTCTTATGCTTTGAAACTGGAGAGTTCGCAAGAAAAATCTCCCCATCAGAAAATCTTGTCATCGGAGGAATTAATCTGGAGAATGTCCATTGGACGTCCTCTATGATCAGTGTACTCTTTCTAGATTAGGTCACCAACACTGCACTCAATACCTCAGATACACTCTCACCAACACTCTATGGAATGGCTTTATGATGTCTTTGCCTCTATATTCTGATTCGCTTAAACAATATCCAACCTAACTTTAACTTTCCAATTACACGCATTCCTCCAATTACCATACAGACTAATTGCATTTACGAACTCACTGTGTGAGTTATAGAGTCATAGAGATATACAGTATGGAAAATTACCTTTTAGTCCAATCTGTCCATATCTAGCAGTCTAGTCCCACCTGCCCGCACCAAGCCTATATCCCCCCAAACCCTTCCTATTCATATAACCATCCAAATGCCTTTTAAATGCAGTAATTGTACCAGCCTCCACCACATTCTCGGGCAGCTCATTTCATACTCGTACCACTGTCTGCGTGAACATGTTGCCCCTTAGGTATCTTTTACATTTAGATCAGATTGCTTACAGTGTGGAAACAAATCCACACCGATCCGCTGAAGCCCAACCCACCCAGACCCATTCCCCTTCACCAAACTCTGTGGGCAAATTAGCATAGCCAATTTACCTAACCTGCACATTTTTGGATTGTGGGAGGAAACCCACGACGACACGGGGAAAATGTGCAAACTCTACACAGAGAGTCGACCGTGGCGGGAATTGTGAGGCAGCAGTGCTAACCACTGTGCCATCGTGCCGCACAACATCTTTCTCCTCTCACCCTAAACCCTTTAGTTCTGGACTCCCCGAACCCAGGGAAAAACACTTTGTCTATTTACCCTGTCCATGCCCCTCATAATTTTGTTCATCTCTATAAGGTCACCCCTCAGCCTCCGACGCTCAAGGGAAACCAGTCACACTCTAGACAGCCTCTTCCTATAGCTCAAATCCTCCCACCCTAGCAACATTCTTGTAAATCTTTCCTGAACCCTTTCAAGTTTCACGACATATTTCCGAATGGAAGGAGACCAGAATTGCACGCAATATTCCAACAGTGGCCTAACCAGTGCAACATGACCTCACAACTCCAATGCACAATATTCTGATCAATAAAGGAAAGCATACCAAACGCCTCCTTCACTATCCTATATACCTCCGACTCCACTTTCAAGGAGCTATGAACCTGCACTCCAAGGTGTCTTTGTTCAGCAACATTCCCATGGATCTTATCATTAAATGTTATAAGTCCTGCTAAAATTTGTTATCCCAAAATACAGCATCTCGCATTTATCTGAATTAAAATCCATCTGCCACTTCTCAGCCCATTGGCCCATCTGGTCTAGATCCTGTTGTAATCTGAGGTAACCCTCTTCGCTGTCCACTACACCTCCAATTTTGGTATCATCTGCAAACTTACTAACTGTACCTCTTACGCTCGCATCCAAATCATTTATGTTAATGACGAAAAAGGGATCCAACACTGATCCTTGTGGCACTCCACTTGTCACAGGACTCCAGTCTGAAAAACAACCCTCCACCTCCACCCTCTGTATTCAAACTTTGAGCCAGTTCTGTATCCAATTGGCTAGTTGTCCCTGTATTCCGTGAGACCTAAACTTGCTCACCAGTCTCCCATGGAGAATCTTGTCGAACGCGTTACTGAAGTCCGCATCGATCAAATCTACTGCTCTTCCCTCATCAATCCTCTTCGTTACTTCTTTAAAAAACTCAGTCAAGATTGTAAGATATGATTTCCCACGCACAAAGCCATATTGACTATGCCAAATCAGTCTTTGTCTTTCCAAATACATCTACATTCTGTCCTTCACGATTCCCTCCAACAACTTGCCAACCACCGACGTCAGATTCACTGGCCTATAGTTACCTGGCTTGTCCGTACCACCCTTCTTAAACAGTGGCACCACGTTTGCCAAACTCCAGTCTTCTAGCACCTGTCCTGTGATTATCAACGGTACAAATGTCTCAGCAAGAAGCCCAGCAATCACTTCTCTAGCTAACCACAGAGTTCTAGGGTGCACCTGTTCAGGTCCTTGGGATTTATCCACCTTTACCCGTTTCAAGACATCCAGCACTTCCTCCTCTGTAATATGGACATTTTTCAACGTGTAACCATCTAAATCATGATATTCTATATCGTCCATATTCGTTGCCAAATTAAACACTGATGCGAAATACTCGTTTAGTATCTCCCCATTTTCTGCGGCTCCACACAAAGGCCGCCTTGTTGATCTTTGAGGGGCCATATTCTCTCCCTAGTTATGATTTTGTCATTAATGTATTTGTAAAAACCCTTTGGATTCTCCTTAATTCTACTTGTTAAAGCTATCTCATGTCCCCTTTTTGCTCTCTTGATTTCCCTCTTAAGTATACTCCTACTGCCTTTATACTCTTCTAAGGATTGGCTCGATCTATCCTGTCTATACCTGACATATGCTTCCTTCTTTTTCTTAACCAAACCCTTTAGTTATCCAGCATTCCCTATACCTACCAGCCTTTCCTTTCATCCTAACTGGAATATACTTTCTCAGGATTCTTGTTATCTCATTTCTGACGACTCTCCATTTTCCAGCCGTCCGTTTACCTGTGAATATCTGCCCCCAATCCGATTTTGAAATTTCTTGCCTAATACCGTCAAAATTGGCCTTTCTCCAATTTAGAACTTCAACTTTTAGATCTGGCCTATCCTTTTCCATAATTATTTTAAATCTAACAGAATTATGGTAGCTGGCCCCAAAGTGCACCTCCACTGACACCTCAGTCACCTGCCCTGCCTTATTTCCCTCGGGTGGGTCAAGTTTTGCACCTTCTGTAGTAAGTTCATCCACATAATGAATCAGAAAAATTTCCTGTACACACTTAACAAATTGCTCTCCATCTAGACCCTTAACGCTATGGCAGGCCCAGTCTATGTTTGGAAAGGTAAACTCTCCTACCCTAATCATCCTACTTTCTGATAGATAACGGAGATCAACTTACAAGTTTGTTTTTTAATTTCCCTCTGACTATTAGGAGGTCTATAATACAATCCCAATAAGGTGATCATCCCGTTCTTATTTCTCAGTTCGACCCAAATAACTTCCCTGGATGTATTTCCAGGAATAGCCTCCCTCGGTACAACTGTAATGCTATCCCTGATCAAAAATGCCACTCCCCCTCCTCTCCTGCCTCCCTTTCTATCTTTCCTATAGCATTTGTATCCTGGAACATTTAGCTGCCAGTCCTGCCCATCCCTGAGCCATGTTTCTGAGATTGCTATGATATCCCAGTCCCATGTTCCTAACCATGCCCTGAGTTCATCTGCTTTCCCTGTTAGGTCCTTGCATTGAAATAATGCAGTTTACTTTATTAGTCCTACCTTGTCCCTGTCTGCCCTGACTGTTCGACTCTTTTCTGTTCTCAGTTGTACCAATCTCAGATTGATCTATTTCCTCACTATCTCCCTGGCCCCCTCCCCCTTTACTAGATTAAACCTTCCCGAGCAGCTCTAGCAAATCTCACTGCAAGTATATTCATCCCCTTCCAATTTAGGTGCAATCCGTTCTTCTGGCATAGGTCCCTTCTACCCCAAAATAGATTCCAATGATCCAAAAATGTGAATCCTTCCCTCATACACCAGCTCCACAGCCATGCATTCATCTGCTCTATACTCCTATGCCTGCTCTCACTTGCTCGTAGCGCCAGGAGTAATACAGATATTACTACTCTCGAGAACCTCCTGTTTAAATTTCTGCCTCACACCCTGCAATCTCCTTCCAGAATCTCAAACATTTTCCTTTCTACGTCGTTGGTTCCAATGTGGACAATGACCTCTGAACGGTCCCTCTCCCCCGTGAGAATATTCTGCACCCTTTCTGAGACATCCTTGATCCTGGCACCAGGGTAGGAACAAACCATTCTGCTTTTTCTCTGCTGGTCACAGAAACATCTGTCTGCACCTCAGACTAGGGAGACCCCGACCGCAATTGACCTCGTGGAATCTGACGTACTCCTTGTTGCATTAGACACAGTCCCAATACCAGAAATTTGCCTGTCGTGCTACATTCCCCTGTGAATCCAATCCCTCACCCCGACATTTTACAAAACAGCATATTTATTTGAAATGTGCAGCAGCCCCAGAAGACTGCTGCACTAGCTGCTTACCTCTCTTACGTTTCTTGGAGTTAACCCATCTCTGTGACTGCATCTGAGACATTCTCTCCTTCCTATAACTGCCATCCATCACATACTGTTGCTGCTATAAATTCTTCATTGTCACTAACTGTCTCTCCAACCGATCCATTCAATCTGATAGGAGTCGCAACTAGAAGCATTTATTGCAGATATAATCCGCAGTAACACTTAAATCCTCAAACCTCCACATCTGACAAGAAGCGCATATGATTCTACTAAGGCGATTTGTGCTCTTTCACAATCTACAGACCCAGAAACACAAAACTGTCTTATTCCTCTACAAAACACTGGCCCAGGT
This sequence comes from Hemiscyllium ocellatum, assembly GCF_020745735.1. Classification (NCBI taxonomy): domain Eukaryota; kingdom Metazoa; phylum Chordata; class Chondrichthyes; order Orectolobiformes; family Hemiscylliidae; genus Hemiscyllium; species Hemiscyllium ocellatum. Next base: position 176,802 of record NW_026869181.1, on the reverse strand, counting down.
TAAATTAATATTTATGGTTTATATTTTAAGATTAATCAAGAGATATATCTCAGAAAATATATAATTAAGGAAGAACCCACTCTACGATTTTCTGCAGATTTTCTGGAGGACACAGTTAAAACAATTCACTTATCTGGCTGGGGACATTACCCAAACAGTTCCTCCAAACCAGTTGCAAATTTCACTGTTTGTTAATTTTACGAGACACACTCCAATATCGAGCGATACATGAATTCAAACTATTTTGGCAGTAACTGCGCAGGTACATTGTCCTGTCAGTTTCTCCCCCTCACCATGCGCTTTCTTAGTCTGTTCCTTTCCCTCTTAAAACCACTGTTGTTTTGATTTTTTCCCCTAAAGTTCCAAAATAATGCAACAGCATACAAAGCAGAAATTGCTGCTCCTGGAATTCGAGGAAATCACCTTCAACACCTAAAATGCCTTAAAAACGCAGCAGCTGTTAGAGCCAGAAATTCTTCCCGCCCAGACTTCTGAAAATCCAAATAAACTACTTCCACTTGTTGTCCGTGGTCTATGCTGCAAGAAATAACTCCGAATTCCGAAGTTTGTCAGGCATGATTTCTGTGTCAGAAATGCATTGTGATTCGTGCAATTTCGCTGTTCATTTCTAAGTTCCCAATATCATTTCTTATATAATGGAATCTAAATGTTTCCCTACATATGTCAAATTGGCCTGCAGTCCTCCACATTATCTCTTCCTCCCTGTGTACATGGATGGATCATGTTTACTACCTTTCAGTTATCTACAAGGGCTTATGGTCTTTGCAGGTTCTATAGTACAATAAAACACAATCACTGACAGTTCAATTAATATGCTGTTTTATTTCTGACATTTTTATATGAAGTATATCTGGCCCATCAGACTTAACAATAATCAATCTAGCGCCATTTTCAAGTACTGCCTTGTTATTGATATGAATTGGTTTCATGTCTTTAATCCACAAGTCCCAGGTGATTACTTGCTTCACACGGAGATTTCCTGACGCTTTCTCCATGAAGACAGATGCAAAATAGCTGTTTAGTTTCTCTGCCATTTCTTTGTTCCCCACAATAAATTCTCCTATACCTCACAAATTTCCACCTTGGCCTTACTTTCGTTTTCTTTGGTACATGGATCGTAGATTTGAGCAGCCTTTGTGCTTCCTGCTTGTTTGAATTCAGGTGCTTTTTAATTTCCTAACACTCTCTTCATCCTTATTTCCAGAAAAGTAAATCTCTCAGAATGTTTAGATTTGCATAAAATCTGGAATTCTTCTGAAGCTGCTTCATTAGATTTAACGCAATCATTAATTTCTTACCTAAACCTTCAATGAGTCCGCTTCCCTTTCTTTGATGTTTGTAACTTAGTGATATATCCATATTTTTCAGACTTTACACTGAAAACCATTGTTTGTCTCACACTAAATGTCATTTGTATTTTTCCAATTCACTTGGCCCTCTAGCCTTCGGGTTTCCATGATATTTGAGTGTAATGTTCAAACATTCTATGTTGCCGTGTAACATGCAGCATATTAATGTCACCATTGCCCAATAGCTTCCTCAGAGCACGGTAGGTAATTAGTCCTTCTGACCACGCGACACCACGCCTGAAATAACCTGCTCTCTACTTTGGTTCACAACATACTCTTCAGCCTACCTCATATACACTTATGAAATGTATTTTTCACAGCATTAGTAATCATTTAGTTAACGCAGTTTCGATGCAATTTTGGATCATCCAGTATTACTGCACACCCACGATATTTTCATATCTTATTTTCAGAGAATCGGATGATCAACAGTTTGGTTTAGATATGTAAAGTACCAATGTTTGTTCCTCCTTGTTGTTTTCAAGATCCATACAAACATATTCAGAAGAAGCTGAGGGATGTACTCTGTGATGTTATTAATGATAGACGTGGACAAGACATTGGGAAGGCCCACCCCGATGGTGAGATGATCTTAAGAAATGCCCATCAATTCAGGACAACATCAATAACCTTCCCCGCTCTGCAAAGACAAATGTCTCCCTATTCTCTCTACTTCCTCACACTCTCTGTATATCTGTTACAGCACCTACCCCCGAACAAGGCTCTTGCTCCACCAGTCACACTGTTGCATGCAACACTCTCTTTCCTTCACTTTCTCTGTCACTGAATGCAAATCGAGATTGAATTTATTGTTTTGCCAACGTTGAACCAGTGAGACAATTTGATGCTGGGGATATAAAGATGCAAACATTTTCAAAATTTGGAAGAGAGCAGATGCCATCGAGACGGAAGAAGCGTGGGGATCAACCATCTTGCTCCGCAAGAAATTAGGAAATCCTCACTATCATAGATAATTTTTCATATGAAACATATTCACAGTAAACAAAAATACGACGACACAGGAAATTCAGCAGACGGTAGAGTAACATCACAGAGGACGGCAGTCGCTGTGTGGTTTTGAAATCAAGTTGATGTAATCTTCATGAGTGTCTAATTGAAACAGCATATTGTTATACAGTTGGGGGCAGTTGTGTGGTGATGGGGTGGGGGTGTTGCTTAAAGTTGTAAATAGTTGTGGAATAATGTTCACTTTTACAGTTAAAAATAAATTGGCGTTATTTTCTTTAAATACTGGAATTTGGGAGTTCTCTGTTATTCAATTCTAACAGATTTCTAGGTGAGTTGAGCTTTCCTGAGTGTTTGGTTTAATAAATAGAGGCGTTCACTACCATGTTGCAACATTTGTAAAGACCAATAGAGAGCAAAAAAAAAGAAACAGGAATAAGGAGTTAGAAGATTAAATATAAAGAAATACTGTAAGAGCTTCTTTCGATATGGAAAGGGCAAATGAGAGGCAAAAATGGGCATCTGATTGCTAGAAGTTGACACAGGAGAGATAGTAATGTGGAACAAGGAAATGGCTGAGGAGATGAAAAATTACTTCGTGTCAGCCTTCACGGTTGAAAACATGAGTAATATCCCAAAAATTGAAAAGACTTAGTGGACATACTTGAGTAAGGTGGCCATCACCTAGAAGAAGGTGCTGTAAAAACGGAATGGTCTGAAGGTAAGATAAATCAACTGGACCAGATGGACTCCACTCCAGATTTCTAAGGCAGATAGCCGATGAGACAGTGGAGGCGTTGGTGGTGAACTGTCAGGAATCTCTCGAATCAGGGAGATTCCCAGTGGACTGGAAAATCGCTAAAGTGATACCGCTGTTTAAAAAGGGAGTAAAGCAAAAAACGGAAAATATCAGATTGTCTAATCTAAACTTGGCTCTGGGTAATATCCTGGAATGCATTGTGAAGGATGAGATTTCTGAATAGTTGGATGTGGATGGAAAAGTAGGACAAAGTTAGCATGGTTTCATCGAGGGGAGGCCATGCCTGGAAAATCTGCTAGAAAACCTTGAGGACGTAACGAGCAGCACAGAACAAAGAGAGCCAATGGCTGTCATCCACCTGAACTTCCAGAAGGTCTTTGACAATGGCTACTGAGTAAGGCAAGGGCCCATTGTATTAGAGGCAATATGCTAGCATGGATAGAAGTTTGGCTGTCTGGCAGGAAGCAGAGAGCGTCGATAAAAGTGTCCTTCTCAGGATGACAGCAAGTGACAAGTGGTATTCCATAAGGCTCAGTGTCGGGACCACAACGTTTCACTTTATGCATTCATGATCAAGATGAAGGAACTGAAGGCATTGTGGTTAAGTTTGAAGGTGATACAAAGATAGGTATAGGGACAGGTAACGTCGAAGAGGCATGGAGGCTCAAAAAGGATGCAGATAGGTTTGATAATGGGCAAAGAAGTGGCAGATGGAGTACAAACTGGGAAATTGTGGGAACATGCACTTTGGTAGGAAGAATAAAAACATGGACTACCGAGAAGATTCAGATGTCTGAAGTGCAAAGAGACTTAGGAATCCAACTCCAGAGGTCTCTCAATGTGCACTTGCAAGTTAAGTCAGTAGTTAGGAATGCAAATGCAGTGATGGAATTTAGTTTGAAAGGATTTGAATGTAAAAACAGTGATGTACTTCTAAGGCTCTATCAGGCTCTGGTCAGACCACATGTGGAGTATTATACGCTATTTTGAGCCCCATGTCTCAGGAAGGATGTGCTGACCTTGGAATGGGTTCACAGCAGGTACACGAGAATGGTTCTAGCAATGAAAAGCTTAACATATGAGAAGGTTTGAAGACTTTAGGTCTGCTCTTGATGGAGTTCAGAGGGATGTGGGTGGATCTAATTGAAACATACAGGATACTGAATGGCATGCACCGTGTGGATGTTGAGAAGGCTTTCATTGCTAGGAGACTCTAGGACCCAAGGATACAACCTTAGAGCATAGGGAAATCTTTTTAGTAAGGAGGTAAGGGGAAATGTCTTCAGCCAGAGAGTGGACACCCTATGGAATTCATTTTCACAGAAGGCAGTGGAGGTCAGGTCATTGTGTAGATTTAAGATAGAGATAGTTTGCTTCTGGAGTATCAAAGGGATCAAGGGTTACAGGGAGAAAGCAGGAGAATGGGGTTGAGAAACTTGTCAGCGTAATTGGATGGCAGATCAGACTCGATGGGCTCAATGGTCTCATTTCTGTTCCTATGTTCGATGATCTTATGGTCGTAAGCTGCAGTCCGATGCTCCCGTTCTCTTACTTTGTCCCTCCACACAGCAAAGTGTGAGATTAAAAAAATCCTGAGTCAGCTTTAACAAATGTGGAGGATTCCTATTGAGGATTCATGGGAATCGCTCCACTGCTTGAAGGAAAGGAAATTCTGCCAAATCGAACTGTTCCGGGAAGAAGTTTCATACCAGCAGCTTGTTTGAGTAGAATCACGTCGGAGACAGAATAGCAATTGGGAGACGTTATCTCTTTTCCATTTGATATGAGTAAAAATACTATGAAACTCTGAAAACAATTCATTATTCTTTATCGTCTTCAGACATGTGCGTTGGTGTATGTCTCTGTATGTGTGTGACTCTGTGTCTCACATTTTTCGAGAAAATGACCGAGGTTACACTTCACATTTGTTATAATCAGTGGAGAAGTGGTGCTGGAAAATGAAAGAGTGACCCTCCAACATTGGTTGGAACAGGAATGAGCAATTCTCACGGGCTGTTCAAATGGGAATTCTCTTCCCCAGAAGTTTATTCCCAAGATGCAGCTCAACACTCCTACTTCCAGCGTAATTAAACATGGCCCATAAATGTTGGCCTATCAACAACACCACATTCCATGAATAAATAAAAAATGATGAACTGCAGCAGAATTAATTGGATGGGAACAAAACTGTTAGACAAATGCCTGGTGCGTTCCAGAATTGTGCTGCCTGTGTAGTTTAACTTTGTGCAGTTCCCTAGTATTGTGACTGGGTGCTTGCATTTATTCAAAGTTGGGTTTGTTCAACATTTAACAGACATGGAGGAAAATTGTGGACAGACAGAAAAATGCTGCGGAGACCACACTCAGATCATACTGTCTGGTAGAACAATGACAAAGTGTCTAATGACCCACTCCTGCTCCTCAGTCCGATGTTCCTAGGTTCTATTCAGTTCTTAAAACCACCTGAACAGGGGCAGATAGAGACTATTTGCTCCAAATAGCTGGTCCGCAATGTTACAGGATGTGATTCAGTCCCTCAACACTGTGTGATTTGATGTGGATTGAAGCATGTGAGGGGAAATCCAGACCGGATACAGAAGTGTCTTCGCACCTCTTTACAGAGTGTCTCCTCGCTGAGCTGGTGTTTCATTTGTTGGTCATGTTGTAGTCCTAGATTCACTTTGAATATCGGACCCATATCTCGCCCACAGATGGCTCACCAGAAACCTTTCTCTCACTGTCCTCAACATTCAGTAAGAGCGCTTCTAGGTCAATTCCAACCATCCATTTTGCAATGACAGAATGAGAACATAAGAAACAGGAGTAGGTAATACGGATGCTCAAGCCATTGTATGCGATCATGGCTGATCTACCGTTGGCATTAACTCCTCTTTAATGCCCACTTCTTCCCACCCTCTGCTCTCTGACAGGTCAAATATCCATCTTTCTCATCTTTAAATACTTGCAGTGATCTAACTCCCCTACGTTTCTACACCTGAAAATTTCTGACATTCACTACCCGATATAAGAAGAAAACATTCTCCACACAGATACCATCACGTATTAACATTAACAATAGTGGTTAACTGACCTGTTCAGTTAAGAGGGATTTATCCCGGTATCAAGGCAGGATGTGGCTGAAGATTTTATCCTCAGAGGCACTTAAATACCCAGAATCATACACCCCGACTAAAATAAAAAAATACAAACCATGAAATTTATCATCTTCTCAGTGTCTGTGTAGAACATAACGAGTGATTGTCCATCACCATCAAGTTTCAATGCAATTGCCTCTTTTTCTCTGACAGTGCTACAGATTGACCTTCACTCACCCCTCTTTCACGACCAGCCCACTGATTATTCTGGTGAAAATTCTTTACACTTTCTCTATTGCAATCAGATCATTCGTTTTAAAGGATAACAAATATGTCCATAATACCCCAAATACAGCCTCTATAACACTCTCAGCGACGATCACAATAATTCCTTTCCCTCACTTAATGGTCGCCGTATCTTTATTATGATGTAAAAACCCATTCCTTCGTTATGTACTGCCATCGATGTCAAATTTAAATTTTCCTTACCTCTGTATGTCAGCATCAGTAAAGCCAGCACCAGAGGTGCCTGCGGAGATGAACATCACTCTTGGGGAGAGACTCAGTCAGAAAGATTGCACTTGAAATAGGTCACCTACCTGAATGGAAATGAATTATAGGAATAAGGAAAACAGACAGAGGAAGGGAGCTGACTTTACTTCGTTATTCCCTCATGTGAGGTGTGCAGTCCTGACAAGGCCAGCATGTTATATGGATCTTGAACTGAGTGGCTGGTTCAGCTGTTCCACAGGACCATAAAGAGTAAAACACGTTGGGGTGGGTTTTCACAGACATGACTGGGGAGGTATAACCCATTGACTTTTCTGAAGGACATGAAGCAAGCAGCTGGCCTTTTTTGAATCACAAATAACGATAGTTTCTCTTCAATTACATCAATTTCCTTCATGAGATATCAACAGATTATTATTCCGTGCCACTAGATTATGTGCCAATGATTTAGGCAGCATGCAGTATTGCCTGTCTGACAGGTTCTGTGCAGTGAACAAGTTAAACTTACTCAAGATAAATTATTCCACAACCAACATGTGGTTAGAAGGGACTTAATAACGTGTGTCCAGATTTAACAAAGGCACAATTGATGATTTATTCAGAAGATGCACTGACGCTGACGAGAAGACGAGGATATCATGAAGGTGGTATTGGAAAGGATTAGTGAGTGGGGAGGATATAGAAATGTATATCTGTGCAGGGCTAGAAGAATTAAGGAGTTTAAGAATAGTCTGTTTCATCTTCACATATTGGTGAGCAATTTCTCATGAGTAATTTGTTCGTTATAATTTGTGAGGAATTGAATATATCATTGGAGATGAAAATATTGACGTCCAGCTTTCTAAATTTTAAATAATACGAGCCGCAATTCAGCCTAACCTGGCTTTATGAACAAATAGAATGAGTTACCAGGAACACCAACTTTAGCGAGAATAGGACAGTAAACAGCTTGAATAACCATCAATACATCATAGGTTCGCAAAACGAATGAGATACAAGGTTGAGAAAACCAGTAAAGACCCTCGGATAAACTCCAGTCCATTGTTGGAATATAATATTCTCAGATTCTGATCCATTGTTGGAACATTTCAGCCCAATGTTCTCAGATTCTGATCTGTCCTCCCCCTCTCTCTGGGTCTTCTGATCCCTGTTCGTGCTGTCGGTGATGCTCCCGCTGATACTATGGGATAACACATTGAACCGAGACCCTAATTGATAGAAGAGAAAAGTCCTGCAGTGACGCATTTAGGATCCACTGAGACTGACATAAATCGCAGTCGCTGCACAAATGGCTCCAGTTAACCCATTTCAATTCAATACATTTTTATTAAAATTTAAAAAAAGATTAAACTTTACACATTCTGGATGGGATATGTGGGGAGACTGACGGAACAAACGTTTCGGCTGGTAGATCAATCATGTGTAAGCATTCAATCTGCCTTGGATATGGGAGCAATGGCAGAGGTTTATCAGAACATAAGCATGCTTCTCTGTTTATAAATTGAAACTATGTTCTTTAACTCCTGATCAGGCATTACAATATCAGTAAAACGTTGAGAAAACTGTTATCGTCCATGATCTGAGAAGAAAATGTCCCTAAGACTACATGCAGTTATAACAGACAATGATATGGTTCTGTTAACAGAGAATTGTACCGAAGACATAATGGAGACTGCAGCTGTTTTATAATTCAGTGTAGGTAAAGCATGGTGGTGGAAAAGGCACAGTAAGTCAGGCAACATCCGAGGAGCAAGAAAGTAGACGTTTCAGCTGGACCCTTCTTCAGGACTGGCGAGGGGAAAGGGGGCTAAGAGAAAATGGATAATGGGGTGAGACTGGGGGAAACATAAGTAATACGTGAGTGAAGGTAGGAGGTGATAGTGATAGATCCGTGAGGAGTGTGGAACGGAGTGGTCGGAAGGAAGGTGGACATTAGGTCTCCTCAGGAGGGCAGATGTGAGTCCGGGGGCTGGAACTGGGATCTGGGTTGGCGAGGGGAGATTTGTCAATCAGTGAATCCAATGTTCATGCCGTGTGTTTGTTGGGTTACGAGGCAGAAGATGAGGTGTTACTGGTAACATCCTGGTAAATCTCTTCTCAACCATCTCCAGCTTAATAATCTCCTTCCTTTAACAGAACTGCACACAGTACTTCAGAAAAGGCTTTATCAATATTCTGCACAATCTCAGCATGACTTCCCAACTTCTAACCTCAAAGGTATGACCAATGAAATAACCTTAAACACCCTGCGCCCAAAACTTCAATGAATTATGCCTGTCCTCCTGGGTCCTTCTTTTCTACATAACTACCAAAGCCCAGCATTATTTGTGTAAGCCCTCCCCTTGTTTGGTTTATCAAAATGCAATGCCTCACATGCATCCATGTTAAACCCCATCGGCCACACCTCAGCTCAGTGATGTTATTACTGCCCCCATCACACTCCCCCTTTGGATTAAAATGACAATCCCCTCTCCAGAAGGCCTCCGGACACCAGTCTTAAGTTTCCCAAAGACCCAGAGCTTGGTTTGCCTTGCGCAGTAGAGGGAGGAGTCGGTATGGAGAAGCTGGCAAGGAGGCAGTTGTCCTTATATCAATTAATGATTTTAGGACGAGGGGAGCCACATGCTAGAAATTTGAAATAGTGACCGTGTTTAGGGCCCAGAATTGTGCTCGTTCCTCGTTTCTCGTATTCAGTATTGATATCTACTCGAATCCTTCATAGTGCAGAGTATGTTTGCAGGATTTCTTTCCCTAATATAGCACACTGCTGTTAATAGCCACTTAAACCAGAAATTATAGCCAAGTAATTGAAGATGTTCATTGGTTGTCTCAATGGCACAGCGAATGCACTCAAAATCCTTTAGTTGAGGGTAATAACTTGTTTTATTTTTCAATTATAAATGTCCACTGTATAATTTGGTAATGTTAACCAGAATTTAATAAATCCAAACACTTTAAATATGACTCGAAATCTGGGCGTGATTTAGGCCTTTTTTAATGGATGGTGCCCACGTGTGTGAGCCGGGGCTCTTGATTCGATTCCAGTCCATGAACGTCTGATAGTGCCCCTATCTCTGGAGAAGGTGGAGTGGATTCATGTTCTGTAGAAGTGTGTCACAGCGTGTTACAACAGGCGGATGAACAAACACACAGGAGCATCATGTTGCAGCTTTAGGAGCAAATGCTGATGACGGTAGTGTCCCTGCAACTGCGCCGAAAATTGTAGTTCCAAATCCACAGAGCTGTTTCATAATATAATCTGAACAAGTTGATTAAACCTTTTTGGAATCGTGCCTTGATGGAGAAGGAAGAGTTACGACGACTGAATTTGAGAATTTAGACCCAGGACGACTAAAAGCATAGCCAATCAATTATGAAAGCATGGATA